>NW_028120512.1:0-87500 GCF_965178545.1 Coloeus monedula
CCTCGGCCCCGCCCCGCGCAGCCGCTCTGGGGCCCCGCGCACCTGTGCGGACCCCGCCCTTCACACCTGTGCCGGGCCCGCCCCGCCCCGCCCGCGCCCGTAAATGCCGGCGGATCCGCGCCCGCTCCGCTTTGTGCGGTGGATGCTCATCCTGCTCCTCCCGGGCTGTGGCGGGACCGTCGTTCGGAGCGCTGTGCGGAGCCCGGCACCGGGGGCTACTCCCGGCGCTGCGCCGAGCCCGAGGCGCTGAGGTGGGAACGGGACCCGGGCCCTGGGATTCGGGGCTGGGTCCTGTCGGTGTCTGTTGGGGGTCCCGGGCCGAGCCGCTTGTCTCTCGGCGGGCGGGGTGCGGCTGCCGGGCTCGGAGAACTGAGGTGGGATGGGGGATGGCATTAGGCATCGGGATCGCCGCGGCTGGCAAGTGCCGCTCCGGGATTGGCGCTGGTGCCGAGCCCGGCGCTGCCGCTCCGGCTGCGGCCAGCGCGGGGCTGGGCTCCCGCCGGAGCTCCGGCTACGCTCCCGCTGCGGCCGTGGGGAGCCGGGGCCGTGCCGGTGCCGGGCCCGCCGGGAGGGCGGCGCTTCCCCGCAGCAGGCACTGGATCGCGCCTGGAAGCGGCCGGGCCGCGGGGACCGCCCGTGCCCGCCCCGGCACCCCCCGAGGCCGCCGCTCCCTCAGCGCCGCCCGCCCTGTGGGGCGCCCCCTGGCGCAACCGGAGCGCCGGCGCTCCCGGCCCGGCCCCGCCCGCAGCCCCCGCGGGGACGCGGAGCTCCCCCAGCCCCGGCACTGCCGAGGTCGCCGCACCCCCTGCGCACGGCAGCGCCCGCCTCCCCCTGCCCCGGGCCGCTCCCCCGGGGGCCTCCCGCCCGCCGCGGCCCCGCCCAACCAGCGCGGCTGCAGCGGGACGAGCCGCTCCCCCGGCCCGGCCGCTGGCGCCGAGGCCGTTGCTGCCGCTCCTGCTCTGACTGCGCCCGCTGCGGGACCGGGGCCTCGCCGGGGCTCGCTGCTGCTTGAGCCGCTCATCCCACAACTGCCGCTTGAGACCTGATGCTCTCCTTCCTCCCCCCCCGCTTTCTCTGCGGCTTGCACGCTCCACTGCAAAAACCTCTGGCTTTAAAAGGCCAGGGAAAAATGTTTCTTCTTTATTTCCAGAGCACAGGAGATCCTGAGTGGCAATGGGTACACAAGGACCACCAAGTCGAACCCTTATGTGAATGGCTCCTCTGGCCACTGAACCCACACCTGGGCACTCTCAGCACCCTGCTCCAGCCAAGCCAATCTCAGCTCCTGGCAATGTCCTGCCTGGGATAGGAATGCCAAATGCCAGCAAGATCATTCCTATGCAAATACAACTCCTTCTTTTATGCTAATGCTGCTTGCCACACCAGCCCCTGTAATTGCCATAGGGCAGAGCTCCATGGCCAGCACCTGATCATGCAACAACACAGGTGAGCAGTTGTGTGACAGCACTGAACTCTTCCCATAACCCTGATTTCCTGCCCTTTCCAGGATTTACCCAACAGCTGTAAAGGTGCTTGTTCCATGGCCCTTTCCAGGGAGAAATGAGCAAGGCAAGTCCTGAGGGTTCACTTGCTCCACAGCCAAAGCTCTTCTGGAGAGGGTCAGGGCTGCTCCTGCCTGCAGAGGGGCCTTTCCCACAGGTGAGTGTTCACAGCCCAAAATCCCAGGGGCTGCTGAGGCCGGGCCAGCTTTTGTGGCCCAGAGCTGCACAGAGCTCTCAGCGACTCCTGCTCACTGCCAGGAGTGTTCCTTGGTGCTCCTTCCGTGTGTCCCAGCTGGCAGGGAATGGGGGGAAGGAGAAGACCAGGAGGCCCAGGAAGGGAAGCAGCAGCTCTTGTGCTTTGGATTTGCAGAGAGGAGCTGTGCCTGCAGTGTCTTGCCCGTGGCACGCAGTGTGCCAAACACACATCCCCGGAACGGGCACTGGGCTGCCCGGGCAGCGCTGGGATGGACATGGATAAAGGGCTGCCCGCGGCCCCTCGGCCAGGGGCTGCTCTGAACAGGCACCCAGAGATGCTTCAGTCCCGACAGACCCCACTGACACCCCAAAAATGCCCCAAGGAACAGCTGGCACTGGGGAATGTCAGAATGGGCTGTTTGCAGAGGGGCTCAGACAGCAATTCCCAGTGCTGACCTCCCACACACCTGCCAGCTATGTCCCAGCCACCCAAAATGCCTTCCCTTCCAGCCTGAGGCCATCATCCCTCAGCAGTGTTAAAGCCAAGGCAAGCTTCGCCCACAGCAATGAAATGCTAAGCAATGCCCTCAGAGATGCCTTCAAATGAAAGGTCAGAGTCAGAGAAATCTCTTTGGATTGAGTTGGGAGTTTTTGGGGAGCCAGCTGGAACTGCACAACTGATGGAAAGCTTTCCCAGGTGGCTCCCACTGCAGGTGCCCTGAAGGCAGGGATGTGCATCCCTTTCCTGAGGGAAAAGAACTTGCAGAGGCCACTCCTGAGGCTCTGGAATGAAATCAACTCCTGCAGGGAGAGAAGTCCTCCCGTGGGCACAGGGGCTGCCTCAGCACGGGCTGGGAGCGTGTCCAGCCAGCGCCTGTTCCTGCTTTCAAATATCACCTGGAGCCCCAGCTCGGGGGGTGCAGGCAGCTGAATTCCAGGGAACTCTGTCAGGTGCCCCCAGGGACATTGGGGGGGGGGGGCTGGGGGATGAGGGTTACAAACAGCAAATTCTATGGAACATGAAGCTGTCCTTGCCCTGACCCTGCTGAGCTTCCCTGGAAGCTCTGCTGGGTCCTGACACAGCTGGTGTTAAATAGGCAGCTCTGCATGGGAATATCCATGCTCCAGGAGGCGCTGGGAGGCTATGCCAGTGGCAATTCAGCAGGGAATTCAGGGCTTTGGGTAGAATTCATCTGAACTAGCAAAGCCAACCCCCAAATCTGCCCACCACCCAGGGAACAATCTTTGTGCTGCCCTGGCAGCCAAAGCCCCTGGGCTGGGAAATGTCAGCAGGCAAATGGATGGAATGATCTAAATGCCAGCATCCCCCAAAGGGACAATGCCATCACCTCCCTTTGCTCCCAAAGTGTCCACTGTGTTCCCCACAGGTACCCTGGGGATGCCAGGGAGGTGCCTTTGCCCACAGTGCCTTTCTCCTGCCCCTCTCCAGCCTGAGGCCTCTTCTCCCTTCCCTGCCAGCTGATGCCAAGGAAGGAAGACACAGTGAGTGCTGAGTTGACCTCCAAATAGTCCTTCCCTCACCTTGAGATGACCTGAGATTTTACCCCCAAAATGTCCCCATCTGCCTCCTTCTGAGTTCCTCATTTTTTACAAGGAAGCATTCTTTCTCTGCTCTGGAGATTACCACAAGATTTGCCCCCAAAACTTTCCCCACCTGTCCACTACCTCTTTCCTCATTTCCACCTCAATCTTTTCATTCTTTGCCCTACAGATGCTTTCAATTTTTACCCCTCTGAACTTCCCTACCTGTCCATAAGTGATTACCTCAGTTTACCCCATCAAGTGCATTCTCTCTGCTACAGATCACCTCAGATTTTACCTCCAACATTTTCCGTACATCTCCACCACTGACTGAGTACTTTATTTTTACCTCCAAATACTCATTTTCTACCATGGAGATTCCCTCAAGTTTTACCTGCCAGATTTACCCACCTGTCCACAGCAATTCCCTCCGTTTACCTCAGGATGCTCCTGCTCTCTCCTAGAGATGACCTCACATTTTACCCCCTCAGTTTTCCCTACCTGCCCAGTTCTGATCACCTCCTTTTTACCTCAAAACATGAGTTCTTTCTTCTACTGATGAACTCGGATTTTATTACCAAAATGTCTATTTTGTCCCCTGTGCACTGACTAGATTTTAAAACCCAAACCACGCAGGTTATGTCTGTCTTACCCCCAAAATGTTCATTCTGTCCCCTACAAATTAGGTCAGATTTTTTCTCAAAACCACTTATGGTTCCTACATAATTACCTCAGGGTTTGCCCCCCACATTCTACCTCATCTTGACTACTGATCACCTCATTGCTTCCTCAATATGTTCATTCTTTGCCCTACAGATCTTCCCAAGTTTTACACCCCAAATTTCCTTGCCTAGCCCCAGTGATTGCCTCAGTTCATGTCAGTGGTCACACTCTCCCTAGAGATTACCTCAAGTTTAACCCCCAAAATTTTCCTGAACTGTCCACAACTTATTACCTCATTTTTACCAAAAAAGATTCATTCTCAACCTTTAGATCATTTCAAGTTTGACCCCCCAAAATTCCCCTACCTGTCCACTACTGATTCCCTCATTCTTCCTTCAATATTTATTTCCTTTCTACCATGTAGCTTCTATCAAGATTTACCCCCAAAGTTTTCCATCTGTCTACTACTGCTTACCTCATTTTTACCTCAAAATGTTCTTTCTACAGCTTATTTAATATTATTTTTACACAAGTTTCCCTATCTGCCCACAACTGATTCCCTCATGTTACCTCAGTGTGTTCATGCTCTCCCCTAGAGATTAGCTCAGATTTAGCCCCCAAATTTTCCCCACATGCTCAGTATTCATCACCTCCTTTTTCCCTCCAAGTGTTCATTCTCTGCTCTTGAGACTTTGTCAAGTTTGGCCTCCAAAATTTTCCTTCTTTGTCTATTACTGAGTACCTCATTTTTGCTCCAAAATATTCATTCTGTCCCCTACAGATTACATCAAGTTTTACCCCCCAGTTTTTCCTTCCTGTACAATATTAACTCTTTTCTGCCCCAAAAATGTGCATTTGTTCCCCTAAACATCACCTCAGCTTTTCCCTCAAAAATGCCACCTTGCTCTGCTTGACATCACCTCCCATTTTCCTACACAAACAATTCTTGTGTCCCCTCTCAGTCACCCCAGGTTTTCAGCTGAAAATGTCTCCTCTGTCCCCTCAAAGTCATCCCAGGTTTTCCCAGTGAGGAGCTGCAAGGAATTCAGGCAGGGCCAATGACACCAGGGAACAGCTGTAAATTCAGAGGCAGAGAGAGAAGATCTACCAGGAAAGGGGAAAGGTTCAGAAAACATTTCTGCAATTAATTAATAATTATTTCCAGTTCCCCACTGAGAAGAACACAACCTCACAGCTGTTAAGGCCTGACAGTTCCCTGCAGGGAGAGCTCAGCCCATGTGCCCAGAGGCAATCGCAGCATCTGCAAGAAAGAAAGAAGCAGCAAAAGGTGATTGCTTCTCTTTCAAAGTTATTTCAAGTGCTCACACCCAAACCCACCTTTGCTCTTGATTCTGGCCGGGTGCATGGTGAGCGCTGGGCACAGGTCATGTCATCCATGCTGGTGTGAGTGATGCTTTCTGGGGGAAAGCAGCTGATCTCCAAAGTTCCCTTCCTGCCCTGTGCCTGATCTGCACAGGAGAAAACCTCTTCCAGGAAGGGATTGTGCTCCCTCTAATCCCATTTGCCCAGTCTGTTCCATGGGGATATTGCCAGCCTGGGGCAGCAGAGGCACACGCAGCTCTCAGCACTCCCTGCTCCAAGCACAGCTCTGGGCTCCTTTGCAGACTGCCTCTGCCATGGGGTTTTCTCCAGGAGAAGCCAAGGAATTGCTCCTGGAAGGGTGCAGATTAAGTTATCCCAAAGGGAAGCAAAGAGTAAGTACTCCAGGAAGAGCCCTTGGGATCTGCTGGGCTGAGGTGGGAAGGGGACATTCATTCCCTGCAGGGCCAATACACAACAACCTCCAAGCCAAAGCACAGACTGGCAGGTGCGGTCTGACAGCAGCACTCTGACAAACCTCCTTGTCATTCTTCCCTGCAGTGACTTTTGCAAGCAAACACTGAAGCTGACAAGCCCAGAAGCTCCATCCAGCCACTCTGGAAGGAAAGGATACTCCCAGGGATGAGGCACATTCCCAGCAAACTCTCCCAACACAGCCTGGAGGCAGCGCTGGAGCTCGGGTGTGGGGCTGGGAAGGGCTGCCAGGAGCACGCAGCCCCCAGGTGGGGTGGGAGCCGCAGCAGCAAATTCCCACAGGCTGATGGCACAGCAGAGAGACAAAGGCCAGCAGTGCCCACGGGAGGTGCAGGGTTAATTCTGCTCCCTGCCCTGCCCCATCCCCGCAGGAAATCTCCAAGGGGGAGAGAAACTCTCAGGGTGCCCAAAATGCAGCATCTGTCACCCTGATCCAGCTTCAACTCAGCATGGGGGGCCAAACTCCCCCCACAGGTAAACACTGAGCTGACCTGGTCAGTCTCAAACACAGCCCCAGTTCTCACCTCCAGCCTGCTCCTGGGGCTGCTGCCACATTCCTGACAAGGAGCCCCTTTGGACAGGGCTCTCTGTGTGTCTCAGGTGCTGGGCACTGCAGGGACCAGGGCAGCCCCCTCTGGGGACAATTGGGGATTCATCCCACACCATGGGCAGGACCAGGGGCCCTCCAGTACAGGCTGGTGGGGCCAGAGCCCATTGGGTTTGGCTGCTCAAACACCAAAGCTTTTGGCAAAGATGGGACAAGTTAAGTGGGTTTTCCTGGCCTGAGAGAGAGAAGAAATTGTTGAAATTAAGCATGGCAATTAAGTCCACTGTGGAAGTCAAAGGCTCCTGGCTTTCCCACTCCTGTTCTGATTGCTCACTAGAAGGTTTTATCCATAAAAAAATGAGAGGTGGCACCAAATAAAAGAGCTCTTTTTCAACATTTTTCCCCTACTTACTTTCATACCTAAAAAGGATGTCCATTTTTTCTTAGTGTATTCTTTGCCTAATTTTAACAGAACTGTTTTCCTTCCAGGCCCCACTTGTGGGTTCTTCACTCCTTTGCCATTGGACTTTGGACAAAGGAAGAGAAGCATCTGCTCCAAACGGGTGTCATCCTATGGGGAACACCCCCTGTACCAGCCCCAGCCTGGGCCAAGCACGCTGCCTCACTCTCCCCATTCTGGATGCTGGCTCCAATCCAGTTTGAGTTTTCCCCTGTTTTCCATGTCTAAGGACAGGAACTTGTCCTGGTCAGGGTGTAAGGCCTTAAACTGCACCTTGATCTGGGGGGCTGGGACTGGGATTCCAGCAGGGAATTCACTGTTTTACAAATAAAAGTTATTCCAGGGAGCTGCTGCTTCACCACACAGTGTCAGCAAAAGAGAGAGAACACCAAAGGTGTATCCAAAAACAAGGATGGAATGATTCCTCCTGCTTTGAGTGGGATCAGGGCTTATGCTGCCCTGGAATGACAAAGAACTTCTCCCTCAGCCCCCTAGAGAGCCCTCAAAAAGCCAAAGTGCAGCAGGGAAGGAAGGAAAGGCACCTGCTGGGGACAGCACAGCTCCAGCTGCTCATGGGGACTGGGACTGAGTCTGGAGCCAAAAGCCCCTTCCCAGGCTGGAGGGGCTTGCCTAAAGCACCACCTCTGGGAAGCAAAGGGCTATGGAAGAAATGGAGTGGGAATTTACAATAATAATCATAATGGATCGGGAAAGAGCAACAACAGAAGCAACAATCATTCCAAGGGAGCAGGAGGGATGCTGAGCTTTAAACAAGGTTTGAGTGAGGCAGCAGCTCCTGGCAGTTCTAACCCACAGCTCCAGCTCTGCGATTCCAGGAGCACTGCAAGCTCCTCCTGCCCAGTCCCTGGCTTTGCCTCCTGCCAGTACTTGGCACCTCAGGCACGGGTGGGTGTGAGTGCTCCAGTGCTGCTGCCCCGAGGGAGTGGGAAAATGGCCACTAAACCCCTTCCCACTGGGCTGGCTCCGAGCTCTGGCTGGGGAAAACATTTGGCACCCCTGGCATTTCAATGCAATCAGTTTCCATCACTTTGAAGATGCACTGAATAAACCCAGGGCACATAAGTAAACCTCTCCCCATAAGGAGAGCCCCAGGGAATACGCAATTATTCCTATGCCTGGCCAAAGAAACCAGGAGCCAGGTTTTGGGGAAGAGACTCCAGACTCTTATCTCCTTCCCTGGCTGTAAACCACTTGCAGAGGCTTTGGAGTTCATACAAGCTTGTCAGGATTTGGCTACTTCATTTAAATTCTATTCAGATACTGGAATGGAAGTGTCCTAAAGGCACCTCACTCAGACTTTAAGCCCTCTACCACCAAAGAATTTAGATGCTCTTTTCTTAGGAACACCCCACCTCTGCTTCTTTAGGTGTCTCCATGTGGGACATCAATTAAATGCGGACAAATTTTAGAATGCAGCTTCCAAGTCAAGTTACCTGCTAGGAAATTACTTCAGCTCTCTGGCACCTTGGGCTGTTTTAAACACAGCCTGGCCCTTCATGGCTGAGGCTCTGAGCTACACAACTTGTGAGCTGGCAAGTAACAGCAGCTGAGGTCTCATCCCAGCTGTACACAAAAACAGGGAGTGGGGGCTGCACTTGGATACATGCAGGCAGGGTTGGGCCCCTTCTGAAAGGTTCAATCCCTGTTTTTCAGGGACTCAATCAGGGATAATGACATTTTCACAAAGCTCTCTTAAGGCACGTGAAAACCCGAGCAAGAAAATGGAATCAAAGCCTTTGTTCCACTGGCCTCACGCCCCAAATTCCAACGGGACAGACAAGTCCCTCTCCTCGCAAGGCAACGTCTCCTACCTGGATCTGTGCCTTCCCCAGCCTTTGGTGGCCGTTGTCTCCATCCTCCCACACCTCCTCATCTTCCTCCTCAGCAGGCCTGGCTTCCTCATCCTGCAGAGCAAGCACAGGGACACTCACCAGCCTGCTCATCCCAAACCTGGGCAGCAGGGATGGACTGCTGGGACCCCCTGGACAGTCACCCCTCTGCTGGCCACCATCCCTGCTCTGCAGTCCATTCCCGTTCCTGGCCTGGCATCTCCTTTGAACGGGATGTTAAACCACAACCACTTGCTCTGCTGGGTTTTGGGACATCAGAGACTCCTCCAAGGCAGTGGACAAAGCTCCTGTTCCCACACCCTCTGCCTCCCAAAGCCCTGCTAGGGCCAGGCAGAGCAAGGGAAACCCCTCAGTTCCTGCTGGAAATTTCCTCTTGTGCCCGTAAACCCAGGGAAATCGTGGCTGCCCCATCCCTGGAAGTGTTCAAGGCCAGGCTGGCCGCAGCTTGGAGCACCCTGTGGATGGAATGAGGTGATCCTTAAGGTCCCTTCCCACCCAAATTATTCCGCCATTCCAGGATGATTCTGTGATCTCTCCCTGCATTTATTTTGCATCGTTTCCTCTCTAATCTGAATTCCCAAATCGAAATGATTTTTTAAAGAAATCATTTAAAATTATCCCAGGAATAAAAAGGGGTGCATCAAACATACAAGAATCATTCCTACCTCCATCAAATCATTGTTAATTGGAAGCCTATTTCCTCATCTCTGTCCTTAGTTTTCCTTTCCTAGGAAACCTTATGATCCCACAGTTTCTCCAAGAGATTTACTGGGATTGCAGAAAGGTTTGCTTTGTCAGGGAGGCAAGGGGGTTTACAACACTTGTTCCTCTGCATCTTTATCCTTTCACCAGCTTTCCCCTGGAACGGTGCTGCAAGAGAAGTTCAGAATTACTAGAAATGGATCAGGTTCACCTTTTTTCCTCATTCTTTTCCAACGACTTCCAAATTCTTGGAATTATCCTCAAATGAGGCCTAGCAAGCTACTGTGAAAACATCAATCAGAGGAACATCTTGACAAGAGAAAACCACATCCAGCAGCAGCCAAAACAATGCCACTGCTATTCTTACCTGGTCTCCAGGTGCTCCAGCCAGAGCTCCCAACACCCACTGCCATTCCATGGGGGTGAGGAGGCAGTTTTGGACGTGTTCTTTGCCACGGGATGGGATAACAGAGCCCAGAGGGTCTTTGTGTCCCTTCCAAGCCACCCCATGATTCCATGATACCATCAGCACCTATACCAATTCCATTCTGGAAAGCCCAATTCCATTCCTCCCATCAACTCAGAATTTCTCCCTTCCTCTCTCTGCTCCACATCAGGCATGTGTTGCCACAGGCATGGGATGCCTCAGCATTGCCTGGGAATGCCACTCAAGGCTGCCCTGGTGGCCTCAGTGCTCCAAAATGCCCATCTGGCTCCCGTTCCAGTCAGGAATGTCCCAAACAGCAGCGTGGGGTGTGCCCTCTGCCATCCCACCATTGGGGCAGCTCCCATAGAATGTGACCGACTTACTGGGTTTGGAATTCCTGGCTTAAAAGTCAGGTGGTGGAATATCCTCTCCTGGGAATATCCAGAAGACCAGAAGGCTCCCTGGAAGTCACAGGTCAGGGACAGAGTCAGATGAACGATCCTGAACTGGTTTTCAGGGGATGCATCCCCAGCCTGTGGCTGCAAAAACTCCAGAGCTGTTCCTTCCCCTTGGGACAGCCAGAGAAAACATCCCCAGCATGGATTTCTGACAGGAAAAACCTCACTGCTCCAGGCTACTTGGCTCCTCCCAAATCCAGGCCAGCACTCCAACAGGCTCTAAGGACAAAACAACAGCAAAGACCATCTCAGGGCACACGCCACGAGCTGGGCGTCACATTCCTCACTGGAACTGGGCTGTTCCCACATCCCTGGGACAGTCGGGAGCATCCCCCGTTCCTCACTCTTCCATTCAGGACAAAGAGACAACAGAGCTGTCAAACAGCCAGTGTCTTACCCCAACAATCCAGGGAAAACCACCTTACTCTGGGGAGAAACATCATGCCCAGTTATGGAAAAAGCCAAAGAACAGTACTGGAAACACTCCCGGGCATGGAGGCTCCCAGCTCCGGAAATGCAGCTCACAGGCTTCTTCCCATGGGAACCCCAATCTTGCCCGGGACTGGGCTCAGGGAGAAAGTCCTGCCCATTCCACCACTCTGGCACAGACACCCCAGGAAGGTGTCCCTGACCATGGCAAGGGGCTGAACAGGATGGTCTGTAAGGTTCTTGCCAGCACAGACCATTCCAGGAGTTTAAGGTGGATTTGAGCAGCTCCTGGGGACATGAACACCACCCACACCTCCCACCTGGCTCAGCCCAGAGTCCATCCAGCACTCACAGAGAGCTGCTGGGAGCTGAAATTCTCCCTGCTCCCCCTGCCTGGGAAACCCTGCCTCCAGCTCCTGGGAAAGGGGAGCTGCATCCTGCTGGGTGCCCCTGGCTCTGGGCAGCTGCCGCCTTCAGGCGGGGGGATGGCTCGGGCAGCTCCGGTGACTGTTCCACCTCAATGATTTTGTGTTTTCCTGCATTTCCCTGGGCTGGAGGGGAGCAGGGGGTGCGGTGGGAGTGCGGGAAGGCAGCGGCGGGGAGGGCAAGGAGTGGGGCCGGGCACCGCACGGCGCAGGGGGGCTTCTGCTGGCAGTGGAGGGGCGCGACCGTACGGAGGCGTCCCCGCCGCTGCCGGCCACTGCCCACGGGGCTCCTGCCCGCCCCCGGTGCCACTGACCCCACACCCCGTGTCCCCACACTGGGAACCACCACGGAAAATCATGCTGGAACCTCTAATCCTGAGCCCGAGCCTTGACCTTTTATCCCCTGACCTTTGACCCCTTGACCCATTCCTTGACAACCCGAGCTTTGATCCCTTACCTTTGACCATCCAGCAAGTGGCCAAGATGCCCGCGGGTGGCTACGCCAGCGAGTAGGTGAAATGGAGACCGTGGCGATCGTGCCAGACCCGAAGGCGAGCTCCTCGGGCAAAAAGATCCACGATGATGTCGAGACTCAAAGGCCGATGACAGAGATGGGTGGGAACTGCCCTGCCCAGCAAAGGCTCAGGTGATGCTGAGGAGAAACCCTCTCCCTTTACTTCCAAGGGGCCCTCCCACAACAGCCCTCTCCTCTAAGCTAACTTCCAATTGCCTCCTGGAACTCCAAAGGCCTTTCCCTTCTCCCAACCACCGCTCCCAACACTTAGCTTTCTGAAGACAAACGGACAAAATCCATCCTTGGCAGAAAAAATGCATCAGCACCTCAGATGTCAACACGTTCCCCACGGTCCGCTTTGGCAGCTGCGAAAGATGGAGAACAAGGAGAAAATTCAGCCTCTGACAACACACGCCAAAAGAGACCCCTTCCGCAAGGCCCCCTCCCTCAAAACTGCCAAGGCTCAGCGCTTACCTGCTCTCTCCAAACTTCAGCTCCACACCTGCTCACGGTACCTAAGACAACAAAACAGAAAACGTCACTGTTGCCCTCCAGAAGAGCATCCCCGGGCTACTCCACACCACTGCCCCGGCTCACCTCAAATCCTGATCTGACTCTGGAGGTGGCCAGGACAAACCTGCACAATGAAAAGGGACACGCTCAGCACGCTGCCATAGACCGCTGGCCTATCAGCCACCCCACCTAAATGCCAACTCACCTGCTCGCCTCTGTCCCTTGGCATGCCCAGGGCAGCAGCAGCACCTGCAGAGAAGCAAAGCAAAAACACACAAAACATGCTGAGAGACTGTGAAACCACAGCCTCCCTGCTCCGACTGAAGTACACCACACCTATACCTTAGGCTTGCACGCTCCAGCATCCAGGGCCAGGACATCCTGCAAGTGGACCACCTAAAACACACAAACAACAACGGATGCTTAGAGCTGCTCCAAAAATTGAGACCGAGGCCGTAACAACTCATTCTGTCCACCGGTCACTGCTCACCTCGCTCCATCGCCCCTGACTGCCAATATCCGGCATTACTTCCAAAAAAAAAAAAAAAGACATGGAACAATGCTGTAACATAGTAGCATGACATAGCCCAGCAGGACTGCAGAGAGGGGCAGAGAGGGAAAGCCGGCCAGGATCTCGTTCCCAGCCCTGAGCAGGGGCTTTACTGGCCTGACTGTCCTGTACTACGCGAGCTCTGGGGACAATGAACCAGGCTCAGTCCCTGCCTCACCACTGGCACCCTGAAATTCTGGCACTGCAAGAGTCAGGGGAGGTTTCAGCAGTGATTTCAGCAAGGTCAGAGCTGCTCCCAGCAAAAGCTGTTCTTAGACTACTCCTGGCAGAAGAACCCAGAGTACCTGCCACTGCAGGATGCTTGTGACTTCCAGGTGGAGGAGAAGGGTGGAAACAATCCAAGATGAAGACAGAATGATGAACACAGCAAAGAGGATTTCTGTATGCTCTGCACTGTTTTGTCACGTTCAGCCCTTCCTGGGCTGTTCTCTGCTTGTTGTTCTCAAGATCAACATCTCCGACTAAGAGCGGGTGATGTGAATTCCAAGGAAGTACAATTCAATTCTCCCCTAGATCTTTCCCTAAAGTACAAGATACTGATTCACCTCCCTTCCCACCAGAGTCAATCAAAGACTATCCAAAAACGTAAATGATGATAATGCGGAATCTGGTCTCCATTAGAAAAATTAATGTAGTACTTTTTATCAGAGCTTTGGTTAAATGTAACAACGCAGGAAGTGCCTGTGCTCAGGTTATTGGAGAGTGCGAGGTTTTCTCATCGCATCAGCCCTGTCAGCTGACAAATGTGGCTGTGCACTAAGGCACAAAGCACCGACGTTTGCACACTACAGCTGGAATCTGCTATCTCCGTGTGCAGACACAACCACTGCTCATCACAGATAAACCCACAAGGGCTGCTCCAGCACTGACTTACCTGGGGAAAAACCAGCACTAAGAGGAGCAAAATAAAAAGCATGGGAGTAGTAGTTTCACCCTGAGCAGCTCCGTGAGATGGGCAGGAATCAGAGGATCCCCTGAGTAACTCTGAACTTGCTTTTCCTGATCACCTTTCACAGAATCCATAGCAGCAACCCATGAACATCCTGTGTGTAGGTTTATTCCAAAACCCACTCGCAGAAACATCAGGATATTGCACCTAAAGCTGCCTCTGCCAGAGGGAAGCAAGAGCTGGGGCTGGGAGAGGAAACAGGCAGGAACTTGCTCTCAGGAGAGGCAGCACGTGGGCTGCTGGCACTGCCAGCAGGAGGACGCAGGTGGGAGCAGGTAAAATTCCAATACAAAATGCAACTGGGGAATGTGACAGTGCAGAGGCTGTAGGTTGGCAGTCTAAGACTTTGGGGTTTATCACAGCTCTGTGAAAGCACCGAATTTTGCCAGCAGGTACCATTCATCCTCCTCAGTGTTGGGGAAGATGAAACAGGAAAGCCTTATAAATATGATTGCCTGACAAAAGATTTTGACAATATGAAAACTATAAGCGACATCGAAATGAAAGCCATTTTTGAAATACCAAATCTTAGTTACTGAACAACTGGAAAACAATGGTATGGCCGACTGAAGGTAATCCCCTCTTGATTGAACAATACCCTCTGCTTGCAGGCAGGTCCAAGGGTCAGAGCAGACCCTACTAGCTCAGCAGAAGGGGTCCAAAGAGCAGTTTTTAAGAGTTAAGATGTAACACTCTATGGTAATACAAGAACTCTTACAGGCTGTATGTAAATGCTATAGGATTTGTATCTTGTATTAGATTGGTTAGTGACAATTAGAATATTCAGTACAGAAGATGATTTATTGTATTGTAACCAAGACTTCAGACATTCTCTCTCACTACTTCTTCACCCTCATTCCTCTCTCTCCCTCTCTCTCTTTACTTACCCGCTTACACTCTTGCTCTCTTGGGCCTGCTCAGAGCTGCAGCTGGCAGCTCTAAGCAGTGCCCCTGTACCCACGCCCTTTGCAATAAACCGCATGTTCCAAGATCTGACTTCAGAGATCTCTCGTCTCCACTCGTCACCGCCCGGTCCAGACTGAACCCCAAAGCTCCCGCACTCAGGACAAGCTTCCAAGAGTTCATCTCTCAATCTGTGCCCCAGTGTGGGCCAAGTGCTGGTGGAGCCTGGGCTGGCACCCTGAGCTCTCACCCCCAGCTGGCACCCCCAGGGCTTTCCAACGTGCCACTGCCACCCAAGCCACAATGGTGGGCCCAGCCACAGCTGGGGCCTGAGGAAAGGAAGGAATGAGGAGGGACTTAGGACACAATCCTGCCCTTCAGACAGGCAGATTTACCTGTGCTCCAGTCTCAAGGGGGCTCTCAGTGGATAACTCAAGCATCCCGCGTGGGACACTGGGGCCAAGGAGCAGCTGGAGGCAGCTCTGTCACCTGGGCTACCTGTGTGTAGCCATATTTAGCAATAACTGAATTGATTGAAATAAAGGGTAAAAGCTTGACTCAGCCTGTAACTTTCACCTTTCTTTCAAGTGCAAAAAGAAGCAGAAAAATCCATTCATATTGATGCTTTCCAGCTATGTCTCTTTCAGATTCCCAGGTATTCATCCCCTCACAGAGTTTTAGCGGTGACACAGAAGAAAGTTCTTTGTGTGCTGCCAGAAAAACGAGATTTCTCCCATTTTTTATTTTTACACCTAAAGTATGAAAACATTATCATCACACAGAAGAGTTCTGCACACTCTCCTCTGGGCAAGGGGAAGATTCCCTGATAGGCAGATTCCAACCCCTCCTGTCCATATTTACATCCCTAAGGCCTCAGACCCTCTGTAGGTAACCACGGGGTTCCCAGGTGAGAGGAGTCACTGTGAGAACAGAATTAAACCCCAAAGCACCTCTGAGGAGACAGCGCCTGACTCTGGGAGTGCCTCCCTCTCGCGTGGAAGGTGTGGCTTACTCAGGAGTTACTCCAGGAGTTCCTACTCTGCCCAGGCCAGGCCTGCTCCGGACACTCCCCGTGCCCTCAGAGCCACAAACCCAGCTCAGGGCTGGGCTCAGAGCTCCAACACCACCAGGAATGAGCACTCCCTGAGCCCCCTGCCCTCCCAGCCCTGCTCTAGGCTGGGCAGGCACTGAGGGGCTCACTGACACCTCCAGGGTGGCTCTTTAAAGGTGGTGGCACAGGTGCTCCACAGCAGACCTGTGCCAGACCCAACTTCTCCACGGGCAAGGAAGAACCTCCCAAAGCAGGTGACACAAAAAGCTCTGGTGTGGCCCAGGGACTGCTCAAGGTCACAACCAAAATTAGTTCTGAGCTCAGGGTGGTGTCACTTCAGTTCCCTGCCACTG
Source organism: Coloeus monedula (assembly GCF_965178545.1). NCBI lineage: Eukaryota > Metazoa > Chordata > Aves > Passeriformes > Corvidae > Coloeus > Coloeus monedula. Next base: position 15,891 of record NW_028120512.1, read on the forward strand.
CTGCCACTTCCTGCCACCTTCAGCTTTTGCTCCAGGCACCAAAATATGATTTTTTCAAGGCCAGCCCATCTAAACTATCTGAAATTGCAGCCTGGCCGATCTCGGGAGCTCCCAGACTCACTCATGAGGATGAAGTGACAGACCAGCAGTGAGCACTTCTCCCTCTTCCAGCCAAGCTGTGAATTGCTCCTCCCTCAGCTTCAGCAACCACTTTTCGTGCCAGTTCCTGAAGAGAATCTCGTGCTGAACATCCATCACTTTTTCAGTGCAGAGCATTTGGCTTCATCCTCAAGCCCTAGAAACACTCAGCTAAACCAGCACTAAAACCTGATTAAACTCGCATCCTGCACAGCACAATGAACTTGGACTTGGGCAGGAATCAGAATATCTGGGAATGAAGAGAACCCAAGAGCTCGGAGAGGTTTGCTTTGCCCTTGTCCTGCCTTGGGCTCCTGGCTCTGCCACAGCAGTTACAAGAAGCAGAGCAGCGACCTCCCCTCCCCTCCTCATCAACACAAACCCCCAAAAGCAGAGTTTGTCTCTCTCAGACCCACCTTGAGCTGTGTCCGCAGCAACAACGAGGCTGTTGAAAGCAGCAACCCCACAGCTCGGCGTCTGCAGGGCTGCACCCTCTCCATCCTACAGCCTCTCCATCTCCCCACAGCTTGGAGTGATCTGTTCTCCCAGTTTAGAGAAGGTGACACCAACCTCACTTTGGTTTGGGTACAAACTCTGAGGCAGACACTGAAGGCAAAGGAAGACGAGGCCTTGGTGGGAAGGGACCTTAAAGCCCATCCAGTGCCACCCCTGCCAAGGGCAGGGACACCTTCCACTGTCCCAGGCTGCTCCAAGCCCCAGTGTCCAGCCTGGCCTTGGACACTGCCAGGGATCCAGGGGCAGCCACAGCTCTCTGGGCACCCTGTGCCAGGGCCTGCCCACCCTCACAGGGAAGGATTTCTTCCATGTATCTACTCTGAACTGAAGTTTAAGTATCTAAGCTCAAGTTTAGTTATTGCTGAGCCTCTGCTGAAGATAACTGAGACACCATAGTAGGAGAGAAAGGAAACAGGCCTGTAGAACAAACCACAGGCGAGTAACAAACCAAAATGATGTGGCCAAGAACAATTATTGCCACAGAAAAGAAACCTCAGTCACCAAAAACTCCAGTCTATTCCTACATCCTCACCCAGGGGGACTCCAAACACGACACTGCAACTCATGCTCCTCCCAGCTCCACACACACATTGCTGGGACCTCTTGCAAGCTGCTCAAGCTCTCTCCACGTGCCAAATCTGCCCATGGCAGAGGTGCTGCTTTCCTGGCTCAGCTCCCAAGACTCAACTCTCAGTATTTCCACCCTCAATACTGTAAATTTCTGGTGATCTGGAGCAAAGATTTCTGGCTTGCTGTGTGGCTTCTCACACAGAACCTGACCCCGGGGCTCAGTCTCACTCTCTCCGTGTTTGACACAAGTCATAAAGCAAGAACTGCAAAGACATTTCGAGGCAGTATCAGGGGCCTGAGACAGCTTTTGAGATCAAAGTTGAAATCCACTGTTTCCTTTCATTGCTGTTAAACTGTACTGGAGTCCTGGGGGCACTTTTGGGCGCCACAGTATACAAAAGATACAAAGCTGACAGCATCCAAAGAAGGGACATGGGGATGGGGAAGGGTGTGGAAGGACCATGAAAGAGCTGCTGAGGGCACTGGGTTTGTTCTGGTAGAGAAGTGTGAGGTCAGAACACATCGGGGGCTACAGCTCTGATCTCCGCTCCCTGGGACACAGACAGGACCCAGGGAGCAGCTGGAGCTGGGCCAGGGCAGGCTCACGCTGAGATCAGGGAAAGGCTCTTCCCCCAGAGGCTGCTGGGCACTGCCCAGGCTCCCCAGGGAATGGGCACGGCCCCGAGGCTGCCAGAGCTCCAGGAGCGTTTGGACAGCGCTGCCAGGGATGCCCAGGCTGGGGCTGTTGGGGGCTCTGGGCAGGGACGGGGGTGGGACTGGGTGATCCCTGTGGGCCCCTTCCAGCTCAGGATATTCCAGGATTGTCTCACTCCCCAACAGGGGAGAGTCTGCTCTCACACAGAGCTGCAAACACACTGTGCAGGAGGCAGCAAATGACAACAATTGACATTGATACATTAATAAAGCCAAGATATTAAGCAAGCCAAAAGATAAATTTTCCCTTTTGTTCCTGACCAACAAGACCTGTCCCAGTCCCAGTCCAGCCACTAAGCAACTCCAGTGTGACACAGGGACTGTCTCACACCTCGAGGCCGACACACAACAGCAGCACAGCACCGGGAGTTTAATCACGTTTCCCTCATTAGAGGAGACAATTAATGACCGCTCAGGTGCACAACCACTCCTGCAGAGCGCTTCACTAGACCCCGTTTTGCAAGAACTCCCCCAGGCTGCAAAGCCCCATTTGCCAGGGACCTGAGAGAAGAATTCGGTAGTTTTAAAGGAATGTCAGGAACTAGGAATACACCTGAGCGTAGGAACCGAGAGTGCCGAGAATATTTCTCGGTTTCCATCTCGCCCGATCCATCTGTTACGGCGCAAGGCAGAGGCAGGTCCCTACCTCCCGAGCCTGGGGTCCTCCCATCAGATGAGCCATGCGCGCGGCCAGGGGCGGTCCCGGAGCTTCCATCGGGCCCTCCCGCTATCCCCACGCGGCCCGGGTTCGCGGCCGCTTCCGCGTTTGAACGGCGGCGCCTGCTGTGACGTCATCACTCCCGCCGCTTCCATCCCGGCCTTACTTCCGCCTTCGGGAGCCCTCGCTTCCACGCCTGCGCGGCGCGGCATCGGCCGCCCCTCCTCAGTGCCGGTTACCCCGGCAACGCCGTTCGCGGCTCGAGCGGCTCCTGGCCCGGCCCCGGCCCTGCCCGGGACGTCAGCCCCGCCCCCGCTGCCAGCCCAGCCCCGGCCCCGCTGCCAGCCCAGCCCCGGCCCCGCTTCCAGCCCAGCCCCGGCCCCGCTTCCAGCCCCGCCCCGCCCCCGCTTCCAGCCCAGCCCCGGCCCCGCTTCCAGCCCAGCCCCGGCCCCGCTTCCAGCCCCGCCCCGCTCCCGCTTCCAGCCCCGCCCCCGCTTCCAGCCCAGCCCCGGCCCCGCTGCCAGCCCCGCCCCGGCCCCGCTTCCAGCCCAGCCCCGGCCCCGCTTCCAGCCCAGCCCCGCCCCCGCTGCCAGCCCAGCCACGGCCCCGCTGCCCGGCACCAGCGCTTCCCAGGCCAGCCCGGTCCCGCCCACGGTCCCGGCCGCCCGCCCGGCACCTCCAGCCACACACGGACGCTTCAGCTGCCACGCCGATACGACCGATAAGCACAGCACCTCCAGCCAGCAGTGCAATTCGTTCGGCTACTGCAGTTCCATCCTAGGAGCTTTCGGCAGCTACACCTCCTACCAGCTCTGTGTCCACACAGCCCCCGTCTGCACCGCAGCCACAGCCGTGGACACACAGCAGAGACATTTCAACAGCTGCCGTGTCACCACGGCATGTACCCCCTATCATCACTCTGATAACACCACTCAGAGGATTATCACAACAATCACACGATGCTGAACCATGTTTCCCGTGCCATTTCAGCGAAACAAATACGATTTTATCTCCAGAACAGAAAGAGGACTTTCTCAACTATACGTGGACACCTCTTCCATCACAACAGGACCAAGCACGTGTTATTAATAGTGACGTCTCGCATCGAGACATTCCATTTCATGCACATTCTTCTCGAACTTCTCAGGGACATTCAGCTGATTTTATGGGACTTTTTCATCCTCAAATGCCTGCTCAACACTTCAGTGAGAAGGATATAGTGACCAGCACAGCTTCAGAAAGCATTCCTCTATCTTCCCAAGGTTCATCTCCTTTTTTTACAACAACCAATACAACTCCAACTTCTCATATGCCTTCTTCACAGCTTCGAAATCCACAACAGGCATCTGATCCCTCATTTTTCCACCGTCGCTTTCAGCTTTCGGATGACTTTGTTCGTCACCTTTATTTCCGACTCAGAGAACGTGCAGATTATCTGCCTCCAGAGGTTGCAGCACTGGGTCCCCACCCCTCACCCATCCCGCATGCTGGCAGTACCCTACCCAGATCCACTGCACCCTCTCCTCCAGTGTCCAGATCACAGCCACCTGCGATGGCAGGTTCAGCCACTCCTCGTTTATTTCCTTACAGTGCACAGCCGCAAATACCGACCCCTATTCCTCATCCAGGAGGGGGAGAAGAACATGGAATAATAATAAAATAAGAATTTTAAAGTTGTTTATTTTATATTAATTTTTTTAAATTTTATGAGAGAACTACATACCCCATGACATTTGAGTTTCAATTATTAATTCAGTTAAGGTTCTCTTTAAAGTTTGTTTCATCCTCTCTACCCGTCCTGAACTCTGTGGGTGCCATGGGATATGTAGTTCTCTCATAAAATAAAATAAAAATAAATAAATAAAATAAACAACTTTAAAATTCTTATCCCTTAGACCCTATGTTTCCCACCCAGCATGAAGCATACTTGCTTTCTTCTGTGTTAATGAGTTCTTTTGAATTTATAAATACTTGTATTAGCGGTGATGGCGCCCGCCCGCGGAGTGATCCGCCGGAGGGACTATTTGTGATGCGCTCCTGCCCGCGGAGGGATCAGCGCTGATGCCGCCCCGCCCGCCCAGCTGCTCTCGCTGCCTTTTCCCGCTCTCCCCTCTGCTCCCAGCGCTTCTCCTGCAAAGGGCGCGGCTTTTCCTGGGCTCTTTTCCTGCCGGGCTGCAGCGAGCGCTCCCCTCAAGGAGCAGGGGCAGCTTTGCTCGCGGCGGCAGCGATTCAACAGAGCAGGCCCGGAACAATTCCTGCTTAGCCGGGCTTTGAGCACATTCCTGAGCCAGCACCAGCAGCAGCGAGTGAGGCAGCGGCACATGAAGGAGGCTGCGGCTCTGGCCAGGCTGGGGAGGGGTTCCTCTGTAAAAGAAGAACAGGGAGAGACAAACCAGAAAGGGCAGGAAAAAAAGAAAAAGCCAAGACAAACTAAACTTTTTTAAAAAAATAATCTGGATCCAGAGGGACTTCTGGCTGGAGAACTTCCTGGGGAGCAATCCTGCCCCTCTGGGAGGCAATGCCAGGGCAACTCCAGCTGAAACCTGCACACAAACACCACAAAGATTTCAGATATTTGCAGGAAGCATCCACTTAGCAACTGCTGCTTAATAATTTATTCCCTTTCCCATTAAATGGTACATTCAGTCCACAAGACTTCAACACCTTTCTGGTAGTTTTATTTACAGTCTGCAGCGTGTTCTGTAAAACACAGGAGTGCACACAGACACACACGCACAAACATTTAAAGAAGTACAGTTTATTCCAAAGGAAGTCTACGCACTACTTTTTCCATAAAAATTATTAAAAATACTTTAGTTACTGTATTCTACCTAAACCAAGATACTTGAGAATTCTTCCACAAGTGATGCCCCCTCCCCACAAAGGGCACTCCGACAAGAAGAAATTCAGGAGACTGCATCACCAAATAAAATCCTAATGGCAACTGCTTCAATGCACCAGAAGAACAACGAATTCCCACTCTGCATCCAGCAATCCCTGCTCTGCAGCCTGTCTGCATCTGCTTTTGTAGGGCTTGTGGGGCTTTTGCATTCACTTCCTTCTCCAGGGCAGTTCCCACAAACAAAGAATGACTGAATTTCTGCAGACTGCCACTCGGCAATCCTGCATTTCACACATGCAAAGGGAAGCACTTTCCTTTGAGCCCTTTATTTCAAGGAGTCTCTTTTTTACTGAGCATCCAGTGAGAACAGTGCCCAGTTGTGGCTGTTATTATTTCTCTGCTTTTGCTGCGTGGCAATATTGAGCTGGAGCTCTGCAGAACACCCACTGGAGCCCTTGTCTCACTGGGGCACACCGAATTGACAAAAAAAAGGCACAAAGATGAAACTCCTAAAGCAGCAGCAGCCCCAAGTCACTGAGCTGCTGCTTCCCACCACCAACACTCTGTGTCTCAGCAAACACTTCCAACGCACGAGCCAAGGCCACAGGGGAGTGAAAAGCCCAGAGCCTGCGGGCAGGACAAGCACTCCATTGATCAGTAACAAACCAACACAGCTCAGCTGGATGGTGCACTTAAGACTGGACCTGGAAGCATCAGGAAAAGCCATTGGAACACAAGCTCAGCAGCACAGAATCCATTTGGCACCAGCTGATGAGATGGGAGGCTCTGTGTGGGACACGTTGTGCATTCAGCTTCAACTATGCCACAGCTCCACAGCAGCGCTGAAAAACTTCTGCTTTTAACAGTTGGAGAGGATTTTCTCAATGGAAGTGAAGCTGTCATTAACAGAGGAACAGCACACGATGCACAACATAACCTGCAATAAAAAGCTTTTGCTTTCCAGCATGTAAGCATCCAGGTTACTGGACTTCAGCTCATGGAAACGAATCTGATGATAGATTTTTTTTTAATTTTTCTTGGAACTAAAAAAGTAAAATCTTCCATAAAAGGATAAAGCACAAAAATACTCTCTCAGTACGTCTCAGGAAGCCATTTAATACCTTCCATGTCCTAGGAACAACTAGGCAAAACACTTGGAAAGTGTGAGCAGTAGAAATGTTGACCATTGAATGTTTGGCAGCCGTGTGCTCCAGCCCCTGGGAGGGGCTTGTCCCCCACTCCACACCAGTCCTGCAGCTCCCCAGCTATTTCTTCTTCTTCTTCTTTGGGGGCTCATCCTCAGAGCTGCTGCTGCTGCTGCTGCTGGAGGAGCTCGGATCCGAGTCGAAGTCGGAGGAGGAGGAAGAGCTGCTGGAGGAGGAGGAGGGGGAGGAGGAGGAGTGTTGGGTGGAGTCGCGGGAGACAAGCACTCAAGGCATCATGTTCAGCAAGTCTCGATTTATTTTTCAAAACTACACTTACTTATAGTACCTTTAATTAGCTCATACATATTGCAAAAGTCGAGCTCCTCATTGGTGGGAGCTATTCCGTGGGATCTGCAAACACGGTGGTCTTATCTTCCTCTTCCGTATGGTTTCTGTCTTCTTACTTATCTGAATGCACATTCTGTTATCTATGCAACCTCTTGCTCAAGGACTCAGTGTCTGCATCTTTACTAAGCCTGCTGTGTTATCATGACCTTTGCTTTTTAGCCATTCTTCAGAAAGACTCTCAACAGAGGAGGAGCTGTCCTCACTGTCACTGTCCTCGGAGGAGGTAGAGGAGTCCTGGCTGTCAGAGGAGTCGCTGGCTGAGCTGTCACTGCTGCTGCTGCTGCTGGAACTGGTCACACTTTTGGACCTGGGAGAGAACAAAGAGCTGAGCACAGCCCTGCCAGAGCCCATGGCACCGTGTTCTCTGCTCTGCTGTAATTATCCAAAGATCAATTTGTTGCCTTGAAAATTTCCAGGCCTCACCACCGAAGATGAATTCCTGTGCCCTCCCTCCCTTTCCCACTCCTGGATGAGTGGATTTTGGCCATTTGAGCAACGGCAGAGTGGCCCCAGGGCATGACATAGGCCAGCAGGACTGCAGAGAGGGGCAGAGAGGGAAAGCTGGCCAGGATCTCGTTCCCAGCCCTGAGCAGGGGCTTTACTGGCCTGACTGTCCTGTACTACCTGAGCTCTGGGGACAGTGAACCAGGCTCAGTCCCTGCCTCACCACTGCAGCAGGAATTCTGTCAGTTGTGACCAAACTTGTCCAGCGAACACATCCTACAAGCTCCTTCCTGGGCAGTTATTAATAAGGAAAACCAAGAGACTGTAAACAACCTTAAAGCAGGATACCAAGCTCCAGCCTTTTCTTTGAGAAGCAAATATGGCTAATTTGTGCCTGCTCAGGATCAGAAGGAGCAGCTGATCTCCTGGCAAGAGCCCAGGGTGGAGCACGCAGCAGAGCTGGGACACTGTGGTGGGGTCCTGCCACGTTCCTCACCATGGGGCTGCCGAGTCCCTGGGAAGTGCCCGTTCATTGGGTCACCCTGCTGCCAGCAGTTGTTTCCCACTCCACATTAATGTTTCATCTCCGGCATTTCAAATGCTTTGCATTTCGGTAGGAGCGGGGAGCCTGTCTCCCATGGCAACAGTGCCAGGAGTCCAGGACAGGAGAAGGAGCTGAATGGGAGCACAAACTGGAGAGGTTTCTCACCACAGCTCAGCTGATTGCTGTTACTGAAACCCAGTTCTTGCAGTAAATCAATCCCAAGTGTTTGCTCCTCCATTCTGCCACAGCTCACCTCAAATACCACTGGATTTGGAGCCTTTCAGTGGCCAGGGCAGCTCCGGGTGCCCCAGGCAAGACCTTGGTGGAGACTTTCCCTTGTCAGCAGTTTGCCAGGGGACCCTCAGAACACCTATCCTGTTGTTTTCATCCATGGAACTAGTGGGATTCTCAACCCTGCAAGAGGCAGAAGCACCAGCAATCCTGGCCCTTCCTCACTAGGACTTTCAAAATAAGCCAAGGTCTTCTGTGTCTGTTCAAATTAGCTTTAAAGGCACTGATTTAACAGAGAGGGTATTCCCCCCCGCCTGAAATTCACTGGGAATTAGAAATGGACACAAAATAAAAATGAATGATTCCTACTCCTCCATCCCTTACTCTTCTCATCAGTCCACAACACTCGCCCCATGTGACAGAAAAGAGAAGGCACACTCAGGTTAGGGTTAAACTGTGTTTACGTTCTCTTTTCAGGCCAAACTAAGGAAGCACATCCAAAACCCCCATGCTTCAGAGTTGGTGCATTTCCTCTTCAGGCCGCTGGAACTGGTAAATCTTATTCCCAGGTCTCACTGGGAACTCCTTTTATTTCTAGTTCACACTTACAAGTAGATAGATTGTGCAACAGGGTTGGAAAACTGCTCATACCTGGCCACAGCTTTCTCAGGAACTTCCAGAAGCGATGCCGGTTGTTCCTGGCCTCTGATCCGGTTTGAAGCTTGAAGTAAATACAGGAATCCCAGCAAATATGAATCCTTCCACCGGGTCAATAAGGCATTACTGTGAACAAAAGGGGCAGCCAGCTGGAATCCCCACTGGGAATCTGTCTGGTCTCACCTTCAGGCAAATACGGCTCAGTATTTGCACTGAAAATGCTTGGAAGCAGAAATCCCAACTTGGAAAAGGAGCCACAAAGGAATAGCAAGATACTTTCCATTTTTTGAAGTGTCAGCTTCTGACACTTCACTCGTCTGTAACAACAGCTCATTTGTAGATCAGCTCTTCCTTTGACTCCAATCCAAAAAAATCTCATGTTCCCTTGAACTGTCCAGTCTCCTTCAAAGACTTAGGTTGATGTTTCTTGCAGTGACTGTGCTGATCCAAGGATCAGCTTTGTCTTCGCTTCCTGCTCATCTGTGTGTCCCTGGTTTGACATTTTGACCGTTTCCTGCAAGTTCTCTCCTCTTTGTGTGGTTTGTGTGTGACCCAGATCATCAACAGCTGCGGTGGCCCCGAGCTGGCCCCGTCTGTCCTCAGCCCACTGCTTTCTAAAGACACCACCGATTTCCTGAGAGGACACCTGACACCCAAAGAGATAAACCTCTGGGATTCCCTGGGGGAGACATGGACCAGATCCAGGTAAGGACAGAGCTGCCATCTCCCCAGGCTCCCCACGCAGACGGGATGCTTGGATTCCCTGATGCTCCTGCTTCTTCTTTCAGGGGATGCCCTGAAAGACACATTCTTCGTGAATGTCACCTCATATTCCCACTTTCTGTCCTAGAGCCGAGTGGCCCCGAGACACGAACATCCCCACCTACATCCCCAAATTCCACAACGGCTGGGAACCACCCACAGAAATCTTCCGTGGAGCTCCCTGGGAAATAGACATTGGACACTTGCAAGAGGAAGGTTAGTCCTGTGTCCCTGTCTCTTCACTCTCCCTCCCCCTTTTCCGGAGAAATGGAGCTGCAGGGGTAGTGGTGGCATGCAACAAGTAGTTGGCTCAAAACTCAGTTGGATCTGGTTGCCCCAGTTAAATACAGAAAGCAAATGAGGCTGGAAAAGGGCAGCAATAATGAGCCTCTCCCAATCCAAGGCAACAGCACCCTACAGCGTAACTGAGCTCCAGGGACACAGGCTTCCCTGGAGAACACCTTGACCAAAATCTGCCAGACCATGACTCATCTACCACTATCCCTCTCCTTTTCTCCGATCAGCTTTCCCCTTTCCTGGTAACACTGACTCCATGTCTGCCTTTCCAGCTCTCCTCAGCCAATGGATATCCTTACTGGAACTCCTCACTCAAGCGTGGCCAGACGGCTGAGCAGACACAGGTCGGGGATGCCTTCAAACAGAACATCACTCCACATGGAAATAGGTAATGGATCCGCACGCCCGGAGCTTTGGCTCCCGCCTCGGAACCTCATGAACGCACACGGACACGTACAGTGACACTGGGACGTTTGGGCATCCTGGAGACAACTCCCTGCCACTGTTAATAACCACCAAGGGAAGACAAAGATCAGCTGAGGGGTTATTCCCATAAGCACTGTCTGCTGTTTAACCCCCAGCAGCTCTGCAAGGAAAGGAATCGCAGGTGTTTTCCACCGCAGGAGGCAAAAATATTGACTGACTTCATCAGTCCATCCATAGGTCTTGTTTCCCAACATCAGCCCAGCAAAGTGACCTTAAGGATCAGGTGCCAAAGATGCTGCACTGCGCTTTGGCTCTCCATGTGTGTAGAGACGCTGGAATCATGGAATCACAGAAGGGATTGGGTGGGAAGGGACCTTAAAGATTATCCCGTTCCAACCCCCTGCCATGGCCAGAGACACCTTTCACTATCCCAGGTTGCTTCAAGCTCTGTCCAGCCTGGCCTTGGACACTGCCAGGGATCCAGGGGCAGCCACAGCTTCTCTGGGCAACCTGTGCCAGGGCCTCAGCACCTTCACAGGGAAGGATTTCTTCCCAATATCCCATCTAAACCCACCCTCTGGCAGCGGGAAGCCATTCCTCCTTGTCCTTTCACTCCAGGCTCTTCAAGTCCCTCTCCAGCTCTCTTGGGGTGCCTTTAGGCACTGGAAAAGGCTCTAAGGGCTCTCCAGAGCCTCCTCTTCTCCAGGCTGAACATTCCCAGCCCTCCCAGCCCGTCTGTGTAATGCTCTAGCTCTTGGAGCACTTCCTGGCCCTTCCTGTCTGATATTGCGCTGGTTTATTAAAGGAAATTCTGACTCTTTCTGCTATCTCTGTGTATTTATCTCCAAAGGACTGTGAGTACGGAAGAGTCATCCCCTATGTTCCTCAGCTCTTCTTTGGGGAACTCACCTATAAATGGAACTGCAGAAATGGGGAGGGAGGAAAAGGAAACAGGATGTGAATCGAGCACCTGCATAGTGACCACAGATGTCCACTGCTAGACAGACACTGATGTCAGGCAGATCATGCCCTCCAAATAGTGCTCAGAAAGAGAACAAGTTTGGGATTTCTGAAACTGCTCTGAATTGGATTTGCTTAAACAGATGTCATTAGTAAAAGCAATCAAAGAAAGAGTTTTGATCCCTCTTCCAAGCTGATGCCACTTATCATGTATCTTCCCTGCATTCTTCTAGGGAAGCTGTTTTTGATGTTGTCCTGTCCTTCTTTTTATAAGGGAGCAAAAATACTTTATTAAGTATTACTCTTTCAGTTTTGTTTCCTCTCCTCTTCTGAGATACAGTAAAGTGAACATTCAGCAGAATAGTTTTGCATTTTTTGAACACAATTCTTCTTTTATCCAACTGAGGCCCTTCTGTGATCATGAAAAAACAGAAACTGTTGTGAACTACAGTTTACACTCATAAGAGGTTGACATGGGTCAGTTCTCCAAGGTTATTCTTAGTTCAACTGCTGTGTAAACTGTTGATGTCACTGACTGGAGGCTGCTCTTCAGGACATTATAGATATGATAATTATATGACAGAAAATGCAACATATAGTTGAATCTGACCTTCAAGTTCACTAGCTTAAAAAAGGAAAAAAATGTCTGTAAGAAATTTGCTGCTTTTCCCATTACTAAGATGTAATAAATGCCTTCAAGTTTATACTCAGTCGACAGCATATACACATGGACAGCAGTGCCCATCCATCCAAATGTACCCCAAGCTAGGGTACATTTTAAGTCTCAATGATCACTGCCTCCAGAAAGCATTTTTGAGACAAAACAGGCAAAGTCTTTTGCATATCTAGACAATCATCCAATACTAGGATCTTCACTCTCACATAAACACTTCATGTTTTTCCACAGAGGAATCTGAGATAGATTTTTCTGAGAAATAACAAACCACCAAAAATTAATAAATGACAAACAAGGGAAAAGCACCACTTCCTCACTCAGCACATTTTCCTTGATTTTCATTAAGCATTCAGATTTACAGATGCTGATATTGCCACAAGAGCAGTTTTTTTCTGGTTTAACTTCCTCTTCCAGTAGAGCAAGCACAGCTGCAAAATGCAAGCTCACTTCTAGGCTCTCTTACACATCACCAGTTTACCACATTCCAACCAGTCACAGCTGTGCAACACCCCGTCAGGGTACTGGGATTACTGCAGTGCCACAGACAGTTTAAGTGAGGCTCATGGAGCTGTACAATTTTAACTATGTTTTATATGTATAATTAAATGATGCATGACATGGAAATAAGCCAGCTGTACTGAAACTGAACAAACTAACTGCTCTGATGCAACAGTTAAGCATCTCATCAGTTCTAAAATGAAACAGGTTTAAAGCAAAAACAATATAGAGAACAGAATGCTTGACACTGTTAAATAGCATGGTCAAAGGATAATTTTTGAACATTAAGGAAATGCATTCACCCAGTCAAATTTTCAAAAGAATTCCTGGCACCAAAATGTTCTCTGTTTGCTTTTTCACCATGTTTTAAGAATGGATCACTCTGGGGGAAGAAAATCCTGTGCGCAAAACACTGCGTGAAACTAAACAATCCTTAAACATGGCTAATTTCCATGTGGAGCTGATGATTTAGCACTGTCATCCTTCAGCAGAGGAGAAAGAACTACCTGTCTTTAGTTTATTTAGGTAAGATGAAAAAAGTGAGGAGCGTGAATTTGATCTTGCTTCAATTTACTTCAGTGGAAAAACTCTTGCCATGACTTCAGTGAGAATGAGACTGCATCTTAATTCATTCTATATGGAGAAAAACAAATCAGCTGAGAATAATGCTTTTGTTTATTAGATGTAAATTACTACCATAGTAGTTTTTAACAGTGCTAAGTAAATCCTGCTTTAAAAGCCAAACGTTGCCTTCAGTCCTGCTTATTCCTCTGTACTGTGTCACAATGCAGGATTCCTGGTCCTCTGACCAAGTCACCGCTGTCACAGTAAGCATGGCTTGCTCTGGCGAATGGCCACATTCCCAGTAAACATGGCTTGCTCTGGGGAATGGCCACATTCCCACACGGGAATGATAGATGTTTGTGGATGTCACTGGTGACAATGTCCAAATCTGGGCTAGGGCATGCCCCCCAGCCAAGAAACTAGGGTGCACACTTTTGTAATATAAATGCATTCACTGAGAACACAGACTACACTTACTAAAATGTCCATGAAAAGCAGCCAAGTAAATCAAATCAATAGGGTTAAATTTGCAATTAGGATTCTCTCTTTCGGCAGAAAATTTTAGGATAGCCACAAATTGAGAAAAATTTGCTTTTTTTTCTTCTTTTTCTCAGAAGGCAATCAACCTTCTGGTCTGGCTATTCTTTACTTCTCCCTATGAAGTAAAATCTAAAAAGACACACACACAATATTTATGGAAGGACCTCCCAATGAATTAGGAAAAATTATTACTCAGAAGATCAAACAGAAACAAGACTGTCTACACTGTATGAATTAAACATACATGAATTAGGACACTGAGCCTTCCATTCTTTAGTAACAGAACTGATGCTGTCCTGAAAATGACATTAATGAATTAGACTGGTATATGAAAACCTTCTGCATCTGCTCTAGAGGTTGGAATGAGGATGTTAAATGAGGCAGCAGACAACAAGGACGTGCTGCTTAGGGAAGCTGAATATCACTTCTGTGCTTGTGGAGTTCTGCAGTTTGGATGAAGGTCACAGGTTATCTCCAGCTACATGAAAATGAGTGATAAATACACACTGTTGGTCTTAGACTGAAAGCAGTACTAGGCAAAGAGAGTCAAAATATGGAATATTACTCAAAATCATCCCCTGGTTTTCTAAAGATCATAATCTTCTATTAGAAGACAGTTTGTTACCTTCTCCTAATATTAAAGCTGTAATAGTAAAAGCACCTCAATCTTGTAGAAGTATCTAAGATACACAGAATAAGTAAGGTATATGGAGTGAGAGCACCCTAAAAACATCACAAGAGAAGTGACAATTTCTGGGATAGTAATGACATGAACGAGTATCTAAACGTTAAGTCTGAGTGAATAAGAGAATTTTTCAACTAATGGATCAGGGAAAATGTGAAAGGATGAGATATGTGATTAAAGATCATAGTGTATTCGGTTAACACAGGTGGAAAATATATGACTTTGATTCTGTACTACAACATATTTTAATTGATTTGTGTGTAGTTTTAGTTTTATACATGCACAATTTTTTAGAACACATCTTTAGACTGGGACAAACAATAAAGGAAATCCATTGTATGACTTTACATTGATCCCAACATCACTCACTGGAATATCTTAACATTTCCTGCACAGATTCCCATTCGTTAAGATGACAACCTTGAGAAGAAGGAAACCTATAACTGCCATTCAGAGAAGGTCTAAAATTTCAATTGCTGTTTGAACACAAAGGAGCTTTGACATACTGTGGTTTACTGAAGCACTCCTGCAGTTATAGACACATCTTTAACCACCCTACCCTCTCCCTCTTCCTCCATCCACCACTGATTGATGCAACTGGAAGATTCAGTAACTGCAGAGCAAAGTCCCGCTTACTTCCAGCTCTCCTGCCCCAGCAAATGCTCAGCTCTTCTGGGAAGATGGAGCTATGCCATAAGCACATTGCACCTGAAAGGAGATGAAACCTTCCCTTCAAAGACACATGTGACCAGGTTTTTGGAACTGCCTGATGTGGCCAGTTCTCATCTGTTTTCCATAAAGAAGGAAAAGAGCCCTGTATTCTCCTCTTCATGATAGTTCAAGTATGAATTCCAAAGAACAGAGATGCCAGGACTTGTCAGTGACATGACTAACAATTTTATGAGAACTGGCAAAACAGTTCATTTCTCCTACATCTTATTCTCAGAAACCTTGGAATTGTTTTGTCTGAAAGATTTGGGGGGAGGAAGGTGGACTTAATTCTCACAACTATATGAAATATTCAGTACATCTGATATTCTGTTGTCAACACGCAAAATATAGTTTAATTATGATAAGCCATACTGGAATCATTTACAATACATAAATGTGAAAAAACAGCATTAAATTATTTCTTGTTCCATGTGGAAAAATATACACCTTCCAACCCCCCAAGAAAGTAAGACAAGGCACAATAAATTCTAGTAATTCTCTTTCTTCTGACTTTTCAGTTCCATCACAGCTCTCAAAACTAAGATTTATGTGCTGTTTTGCATCTGTATCTGTTGTTGATTTTCCCCCCCTACAGGGATATAGGTGAATAAGTTTGGACAGGAAACGGTATCCCTCAAGCCAAACTGAAAGGTTTATAAAGTTGCTAAGAAAAGTTTGGGTCAGGGCCTAAATATCAATCATCTGCTCACTGTCTTTTTAAACGAGCTCAGGCATTTTCCCAACTGTTCCCAGCAGGTCTCTGCCACTATTTTAAACTAAGATTTCAGCCATTTTTTTTCCCCTGTGTTGACCTCACTAATTTTTCTTTCTCCCCCTCTTTACCTGCCAAAGGCATCCATCAGGATTTTGCCAAAGGCTATCTGCTTTTGAAGTTGAGAGGAATTCACTAATCGTGAGCGTCAAATCCACAGTAAATGCCATGGCCATATGGTATATGCTGCTTTTGGGAATTAGCTCAAAAGGCCTAGCTGTGAGAAGGCCGGCTGTATGTCAGGAGGGTTTTACTGCTAACTTTCATAACTCATGTCAGCTCTTTCAGTTTCTGTATGCATTGGCTTCAGGGAGTGCAACTGTTCCCTGAATTTATAAAAATGTTGTCAAGATCCCTTGATCTTGCTTCCTCTGTCTCTCTCGCACAAACACATCCAAACACATTTATATACACAGTGGAATAGCATGCACAGTGGCATGCAAATCTAGCAAAAGAGAAGCTTGTAAATAAATAGCATGTCATTCTGCTTACTCAATACATTTCTCTGGGTGTTAAACTCATGATAAACATATCATAAGCCCCGATGAAGGCTCTACAGCCTGTCCCATCACACCATCCTGAGTGTAACTCTGCAATGCATAGGAAGACATAAGTTTGAAAAACAGAGCAGAAATAGCTCCCCTAAGGGCAAGGTGCTGACATAGCTGAAACATAACTAATAGGAGAGCATTTGTTTTCACTAAAGAAGGAAGTGTCAGTGACACATCTCTGTGCCTGTGGAGGTGTACTGTACATTCAAAGCAAAAAGAAATCCACCTTCTTTAAAAAATTGGCCATTAATACATAAATATGTCTGTGTTGAAATCCCTCAGACGGTACCATTCTTAACAAGAACTACACACAAGACTAAGAAATTCTGCAGAGAATCACGCTTTTGTGATCCAAAGAGGCAAGGAGAAAGAAAACCACATATGAAGAGTTTAACATACCCACTTAGTGATAGAAAAAGAATTATTACAAAAATAAATGTCAGTCCCCTTGAAACACTTGAGTCAGCGCTCTCAACTTTCTCTGATGCTGTAGGAAGGTGTGAATGTCCTCCATGTGTCACATCATCCGCACCAGCCACACAGGAATGTCTCCAATGCACCTCAGAGCCTTTCAAGGACCACTCCCCTCTAATTTATGTATAGTCTGTTAACATCCTCTTGGAGCAAACAGAAATAATACTTTTAAAAGACATTTATACTTCAGAAACATGTGCCCCGACACAACAAAAAACCCAGATTTTAATACTGCCCCGAGGCAGAATTCATCCATCTTTAAGGCTTCTATTATGTATTTCCTGGTTAGTAATACAAAAAGAACTGCTGGCAGTATCACATCGAAACCAAAGTGCCAGAATCAGAAAAACTACTGAAAAGTTTACCTTTATAGGAAAGCTTCAGTCTTGGGATATTTTGTTTTGACGTTCCAGTGACTGGAAGGAACAGCATCGCTAAAGACAGCAGGCTGCAGGCATGTGGCACTTGCAAAGCTCTCATTCTGCTCTCCTCTTCTGTATCTTCTTTTGTACTATGGTGAAATATCTCCCCACTTTTCAAACAATCCAAGTTTTATCTGGAAGAAAAAAAGAAAACATCTGTAGATCTGCTTTACTGCATAAGCAACAATTCTGTAAGCAAGCCAGACCTATTTCTAAAGAGCACCTCAGTTAATTTCTTTGCTACGAAAGTATTTTTCCTCTAGTACAAGTAAATATGTTTTGTTTCTTTAATACTAAATTTACACATTTTGACATTGGAAAAATATGTAAACTTTTCAGACACCAATGTCTAGCCTAGCTAACATTTAAGCACAAATTAAATTAATGCAGTATCCATAAAAAGAACATTTGACATTCAAAAGTGACCATGCAACTTGATAGTTAATACCAGTCCATTGGATATCTTACATGTTTTATAACTCTTTTTGTCTCAGTACAACAGCTATTGTGTGTTTATGCTATGACTAGAATGAACTGTAATGTCTCAGATGCCATGGGGGTACAAGCTGAGTTAACAGTGAGTACTTACCCATCAAAAACTAAACTAAGAAAACTGGAAAGAGCAAGCAGTTGTGTTTAGTTTTAATAGAGAAAAAAGTCAAAGCGGATGATGGATTTAAAAGTGCTTTCAGTATGATATTTCCAGCAGAACAACTGCCTCAACTCATCCACCAAAATGTCCCATAAACTTTAATGAGTGTTTCAGGCTGGGGTCAATAGGCTGATACGGGATTTTGTTAGCACAGTGTGCAACTAAGCCAGCTTTGCAACACTTTTCACTTAGTAAGAATCATTCATATTCCATAAATCTTGAAGTGTTTTACAACTGAAAGCAATTATCACTGCCCTTATTTTCCCTATGCAAAAACGGAACCATAAAGCTGCAGTGAACCTATTTCCTCAAGGTCACACAGCAAGCACAGTAGTTGAAAAGAAAACAGCAACAGCAGTCCTGCTGTCCTTTGTACCCAGCTATCAAGGATCCCTTTTGCCCAATAACTCGACTTTTGCACATGAAATTATTTGAAATGGCATCTTGAGTTCTGAAGGCAAAACTTCATGGTTAATAAATCACAGAGATCAGAATATGAAAATATTTGTGAGACCAGATCCTTCCCCCTGCAAGTGCCTGATGCTAGAGGTCAAGGGAGATGGCTGGTGAAATGACAAATGTCAGTGTTTGAGTAATGCTGTAAAACCAAGGAGTAAGGAAATGTTATGGTTAGTCAAGAGATTAATGGCTCATGATGTGCCATGAAAATTCTTTTCTGAAAGGTACTGGAGCTGCCTGATTAAAAGAGCAATCCTAGTGCCCACATCAGCCAGCACTTGCACAGACACCAAAGGAGAGGTTCCTTGCAAGTCCATGAGAGATGCAGCACAGCTTGTGGCCCCTGAGCCTTTCCACCGGTCTGTTATTTGAACTCCTGCAGCACTGGGTCTTGCAATTCTGTGAGCTACAGCAGCACCCAGAACCAATTCGGCACCTCCTGATACAGGCAGTTCATCCTTCCTGGCATGAAAGGATGGAAACAGAATCCCTTCCGTTCTCTCTGACACAGGAAATCTTTCTCAGATGAAACTTGGGCTTTCTGAGCCTCCAGACTTTCGCTCAATAGCAAAAGACAAGGAAGTGTGCAAGAAGAGCATGATGGTGAAAAAGAGGGAAACAATTCGTAAAATCCCCAAAGCATAATTCCTATTGCAGAACACTAAGCTTCTTCCTTCTCAGTCCCCTCTTCAACACTCATATTCAGTGTCTGAATGCACTACTCTTGGCCAAGTGTGAGTACATGTTCACGAAATGACATGGAGAGAAAACAGACAAACATGAAATGCCTGTTTCATCTTTCTCTTCCCTTTATTACAGTATCAGATCCTAAAGGAACACCCTTACTTCTTCTGTGCCAACACATCTATCTGAGGGTGGACCACGAAGGACTAAAGTGGATTAGACTATCCCAGGGTTAAATCGCCTTGAAGAAATTTATTTAGAGGTGAAAAAGGGGAAAAGAAGGAGAGGGGAGGAGGGGGAAGAATATATGAAGATGAGACACCAGCCCTGTTCATCTTCAGCAGGATGATAGTGACAAACCATACTTCAAAAAGAAGCAATTAAGAGGGAGCCAGTCTCACTGCAAGTATGTTGAGAAGTCACGGCCTGAAGGTCTGGGCCTCAGCCAACAGGGAACTCACCAAAGGATATGGGGCTCATTTTCTTGAGGCAAATTACTGTGAAGAATCAGGACTAAATTTGACTAAAAAAACAGTTGCATCAATGCACTGTCATTTGCTGAATTGATTGAGAATCAGCACCAAACTCGGCCCTTCGGCCATAGCTCACAACCTCACTTTTTCATGTAGGCTTTTTTTGCTAATGGGAACCTTCCTTTTTTCTTGGTTGGGTTTTTTTTCCCCTTTCCCCTTTTATTTGAATAATGTCTGTGAAAAACCATTTGCTTTCACGAGGCGGTTAGTTTACACTGGAGGCAGCAGCTCTGTGAGCTCGAGCCAACCCTGTCCTGTCTTTAGATTCATTGCAATCTGGCCACATTGTCACATATATTTTTAGTTTATGATGATCCTCTAATACAATTCCAGCTTCCACACAGAGTCCTTCCAACAGTCTAGCTCAGGTTAATGAACTTCAGGCCACTTCTCTTCTGCAGGAATTTCGAGGCCCAGGGGGTGGCTGTGCCCAAGAGATTTGCCAAAATCCGCTACGATTTCACCGCGCGAAACGCCAGTGAGCTCTCGGTGCTGAAGGATGAAATCCTGGAGGTACGTGACCGCTCCTGGAAAAGGTGTGTCCCCCAGGGGCAGGAGAGAGCTCGGGATAGCAACAAGCACCAACTCCATTTTCCCTGGTGGTATCTCAGCAGTGACACAAAGCTTTGCTCAAACCCAAAGCTGGAGCAGGCTGCCTGTGCTGTGTCGTGTCATTTCCTCAGCTCAAAGACATCGGTCCCATTTTAACCACAGTGAGGAGGGAGGACAACAACTCGCTCTAGAGCCCTGCTCATCCCCCGCTGGGTCGGTTCCTTATCACCACTTCCTCCTCCACGAGGATTTGTTTTCTCTGAAAAGCACCTTTCTCATAACCTTCCTCTTACTGCAGCACTGTTGGCAGCTGGACAAGGTGGGACGTGACTTGGGCTGACACTGATCTGTGACCTGAGGAAAAGGTTTCTCTGCAAAATGTGGCTTTTTATTTATTTAATTATTTATTTTAATGCAAAAAGACATCAGAAACTCAGTCATTAGGAAAAAAAGGTCTGGAGAAACAGGGACATTATGTAGGAACTATGAGTTCTTCAGCACGCAGAGGTGCTCTCCTGTTCATCCTTACGATACATTCTGATGCTTTCCAGGAAAAGTTTCAGTCCTGGATTGCATCTGAGAGCAACAGATCTGATTAGAGCTCCTGGCCTCAGTGATGTCCTTCTGGCAACTTCACCTTTTGGATGGTTCGGCCCCGCTATATCCTGGTTGTTTATGCCTGAAATCCCATTTTCCCACAGCAGATTTATTTTTGTCCCTCTCTCAGGTGTTGGAAGATAATAAGCAGTGGTGGAAGTTGCTCAACCGGAGTGGGCAGGCCGGTTATGTTCCGTACAATATCCTGGATGTGGTGAAACTGGAAGAGCTCAAACAGGTCTGTAGTCAGGTAATACCTGACTGGTATCAGCTGCAGGGCACAATCTGCCTCTGGGAATAATGTTGTCATTAGACCTCCCTGATTTCTTAGGATACTATGCACCAATCAGGACAGACCTTCAGAAGTAGACAAAGCCAGGAGATTCCTGAGTCTCCTATGATAAAATTCACATTTTGCTACGATCGTCTTCCCAAATAAGGCCTATCCTTCCTATTTGTGCACCAGCCTCCTGCTTTCCATATTTTTCCACATCAAGATTTTTCTTGGGGGTTAAATTAAAGATGGACACTTCCCTCAGCCAGTTCAGTTCAGCACCAGGAACACGTTACTGGAGTGGAGGCAGATGGAAACACCATCTAAGTGAGAATTAACTGAATACTGCAACTTGCACTGCAGAAATGTGGAGCTGGAGTGTTCTAAACACCCTAGGGAAGCATGGAATTGCTTCCCCATTTTGGTATTGCAGCGTTTGGGCAAAGCCTAAGGCGGCCCAGCAGGCTTCTGGATAAATCCCTGCTAGTTTAATCAAAATGTCAAAAAACTTTCCAGTCCGCTCCAGGCCCTTGGCAGTGGTCCCGCTTCACATCCCAGCTACGGAGCAGTGAGGCTCTGCCTTCCAATGAGATTGAACACGTTTGGCACAACTAGGAATTCCCTTGCGCAAACTTCAGACTTTGCTTTGGGTTCTTCATTCCCAGAAATTAACTTCTTCCATGCAGCTCCACCTGAGGTCTCCCCAGCCCCACATCAGCACAAGGAGAACACGGCAGTTTGTCCCTCCGTGGGTGTGAGGCAGAAAGCTTAAGAAAATTAAAAACGACCAAAAAAAATTCTTACTTTTCTTTCCCTTTCTAACCAGTCTAACCAGAGGTACAAAGGAGACCTGAGCTCCAGGGGCTATGGCCCATCCAGCCCAACCCACAAGCTGCCTGCCAGCCACGCCGGGGATAAGTGGGGCAGTGAGATGTTGTCGCGCCACTCTGCACAGGACGCCAAAGAACGCACGTGTGTGTCCCACTCTGGGCTCCCCTGGGTTTGGGCGCTCGGGGGACCAGACCTGCCCAAGGGGCTCCCCTGCACCTTTTACTGATCACAGCAATGGAGCAGCACTGTGTCTGGAGGCCATTCCAGGCAGGACAAGAGCCAAGAGAGCAGCCCTGGGGCTTGTGACACCGCCGGGGCTCTCGGGCGGCCCGGGCCGAGCAGGGCAATAAGTGATCACCCCATGCCTCCTTCCTCCAGTTCTAACTTCCTCCTCCTCCTCCCAAGGAGAGAGTTTCCTTTCTCTTCCAAAATGTTTAAGTGTGTCTAAGGAACAGCTCAGGTCAATCCCTTTCTCTCACTTCCTTTTGCTCATCTCCCGGCACACACACAGTGCCCGCCTGGCCGCTTCCTTCATGTGGTTCCACAGAATTCCCGGCCAAACAGGAGATCCGCATCACTCCCTCACCCTGCACATGCTGTGGGGCTCACAGAGCAGGAGAGAGATCAGGGGCCCTGCTCACCTCACCCCTTATCCCACCCTGTCCACTCCTGGAAGCAGGAGCCCTTCTGGGACGACAGGAAGCCCCACAATACAAGGACACAAATCTGTTCGTATCACTGAGTTATTCTCCACAGTCTTCAGGAGTTTCATGGGGAAAGCGATACTGGATGAAGAGTCACTGGAGTTTTCACAGAAGCACAGGATGCCCTGGGCTGGAAGGGACCTTCAAGCTCATCCCATCATGAGTGTGTTGCTCATTCCCAGTTTGTGCTTCCTGCCGCTTCCGTTCTGTTGCGGAGCAAAACCTGGAGCTCTGCGATCAGCAAATTAGTGACTAGAAGCAGCAGAGAGGACTGAAAAGGTCTCAATTCCAAACCTCCAATTGTAGATTCTCACAGAACTGTGCTTCCACATCAGGCAACAGCCAAGGGGTGATGGGAGCAAAATAAATGGCAACACAGGGGCACAGGAAAATGGGAATCACTTTTCTGGGCTGAATTTAAATAAGAATGTTGAGCCACATCCCCATCTGCCTTACAGTTTCCCCACAAACATTTAATGGCATTTTTGACTGAAGACTTGCTTTCATTCCCTACTTGTTTCTACAGAACTTATTCACCAAACGGATGAGCTGAACGACGAGCTGCTAAAGAAGATCACAAACAATAAAATTCAGCCTCCCCACAGGAATTTCAAAGTGGAAAAGCCTCAGCAAGTTTTCGTGCCCCTCACCTTTGAATCCAGCACTGAAGAAGTCAAAGCCTGGCTGGAGGCCAAGTCATTCAGCAAAGAGTAAGATTTGCCCTATTGCCACGTGCAATGCTCGTCCTTCCCTGGAGAAGGAGCGGGGGAGGCCACCGGCACCATCTCACCTGGGACAAGCCACTTGGATTTACTTACAGAGCCTGTGTTGCAAATTAGATTTCAACCCTGTTCAATCCAGGCTCTATAACCAGAATGTTCAGAGCCCAAAGTCACTCCCTTTCTCTGGTATAAATATTTTCTTGGAGATAAACAGTTAACTAACTAAATCCAAGGCCTGAAATGCTACTGGAATTGCAGCTGCCACCTTGGAACAGCCCCAGGGCCCCGTGATATGGTCCCACTGCAGCTCCTGGCCTCCCATCTCCAACTCCTCACCTCTGGCACGAGGCCACGTGCAGCACAATCGTCACCTCCCTACTTTGTGTCTCCCCAGGACCGTGGAACACCTGGGCATCCTCACCGGAGCTCAGCTCTTCTCCCTCAACAGAGAGGAGCTGAAGAAGGTGTGCGGTGATGAGGGAAACAGAGTCTACAGCAAGATCACAGTGGAGAAAAACCAGCTGGAGGGAAGCATTTTTCTGGATAATTCCTGCTGGAATGGGGGCTGTACCAGCAGCGTCAGATAGCTCATTAAACAGGCATTTTAAAAAATACAATTGTGGGGAAAAAAAATGCAACCAAACCTACACCAGCAATAAAACACACGTAAAAATTCCAAAGTGTCTTTTGAGCAAATCTGTAAGATCCCCCTGTTTCCACTAATTAATCTGCTTTTTACTGATATCACTTATCTCTTTGAAACTAGCTCTACTTTTACAGCATTAATTAAATACTGTCACTTAACTGCAGCTTGAAGTTCAAATCCAAACTGCCTGTTTTGTTTCCATTCCAGAAAAGCAGAGGGGAGTCGGAGCTCCAAGAAATCACGAAGCGCCGCCAGGAAAGGATTGATTCTGCAAATTAAAGTCTCTCTGCTTTATTTCAGCTCTTAGCCCTAAGTAGTGCAGAAAAAAAGGGAATGAAAGCAATGATTCCTGGCCCAGGCCAGATGCAGCAGAGCTCCCCTTGGGGTCCAGCTGCCATCAGAGTGACAATTCCTTGAACACTGTTGGGAAGGGTTGACAATAAGACCATGTCCCACTGGGAAAGGTGTTTTAATTTTGCATGAAGTATTTTTTTTATAACTATATATTTTATACTGAAATTTTCCGTGCATGCGATCAGAGCAGGATTCACACGGGGCTGGATGTACAAGGGCTGGCTTCAAGCAAAAAAAGACCCCCAAAGCTTTTCTCCAAGGGCTGTCCCCTGCTCCCCACTCTCCCCTGGCAGAGCAGGCGTGGCACACAGCACAAGAGAGGCCAGCCTCAAGGCTTGGAGCCTGGACCAGAGGAATAAGGCTTTAGAACCCTGCAATGGTTTGGGTTTAAGGAAAGGACATTAAAGCTCATCCCATTCCACCCCCCTGCCATGGGCAGGAATGCCTGTCACAAGCCCAAGTTGTTCCAAATCTTGTCCAACCTGGCCTCGGACACTTCCAGGAATGGTGAGTCATGACCTCTCTGGGCAACCTAACCCTTTCTATTTCCATTTCCATTTCCTCCTCAGTGCAGGTGTCCCCTGCAGCCCACGAGCACAGGGCCGGTGACAACTGCCTGTCCTTGTCCTGTCCCCCTGTGCCCCCTCGTTGGACAAGGCTAGAATGGCAACACACATTCCCAAAGTCTGGCTGCTTCCTTAAATCCATGGACCAGCTAGTGCTATCTCTGAACAGCTGAAATGAGCTTTCAGTGCCTAGAAATGAGCAGGAGTGACAAACAAAGGGATTTGAATCTGGAAATAGGTGAGTTCCACCCGCCCACCGCTGCTGATGCAGAGGCTGGGGCTGGGGGCAGCTGTGCAGCCCTTCCCTGGGGCACGGATCCTGCACTGGAATGTTGTGGTGGTGTTGCCAAACCGGGCCTCAAACCAGGAGAAGATAAGCCCTGACCGTTTGCTCCCGACCCAGGCACACCCACAGCCCTTCCCAGGGTGTTGGTCACTTGTCCCCATCTTCACATTTTCACTGCAAAAAGTCAGCTGAAATGATTCCCAAATAGCTGAAACCCCAAAGCACACTGGGAAAGGCAGGTTTAACACAAATTAAATGGCCACAAGAAAAAAACCCCTCTAATTTAGCACAGGGTGTTGCTCTTTACTTCCCGTTTTCCTTCATAAAGTTATGTGCATTTGTATATAGCAATCTGTAAATAGGGGTGAGGAAAATCCCTCTCCCTAGAAGCAGAATTAAGTGATTATGCTTCCAAAATTTACTCACCATTTCAAAACTCAAGCAAGCAGCGTAGTTCCTGTCCACAGCAAGTTTGGCACATTGCATTTCTAGCTCTGTTTGACTGACAGACCAATCTGATTGCAAAGCAGTGAAGCACACAGAGCTCCAGAGCTGCCCACAGCCCAGGGACAGCTGGGTTTTCTCTCTCAGCACATGCTGAGTCTTTGTCCAAATTTGTGCCTGTCATTGCACATTTAATGGAAAAAGCTTTAAAACAGCATCTGGGGAGCTCATGTCTAAAACTGAGAACACCAGTGCACCTTAGTTTTGGCTTCATTCTTAAGCGTCTCCAATGGATAATCTGTTTTCTTCATTTGAAACAGGACACTGCTCTCACCAGCAGAATTAGGGTGCAGGCAGGGGAGGATCCTGGGTTTAGTCACAGCCCTGCTAGGATCTGAGAAGGGCACTCACCTTGTCAGGGAGGGATGAAGAGGACAATCCTCCTGAGAAGCCCTGGCTCCGGATTAGGGTGGAGATGGGAGGCAGGATGGCAAGCACGGGAGGCGAAAAAGTTTCTAAAATGAAAATAAAAACGAATGTTGAGCTAGGAAACACACCATCTTCTAGTCCTGGGGTGTAGAGGAAAGCAAATCACAGGGAATTACGGTTATCTGGGATTTTAACAGGAGTGTACATGACAGCTCTGTAAAGCCGGGAGCCACAGGAGCACTTCCTAAAACAAATAGCTCAGTAGACCTTATTGCAGAGGCCACTTTTACAAATTTCCACGCGACTGAGCTGTGCATCTGTTCTGTTTGTACTGCCTGCAGACACTGCTATAAAGTACTGTACATTGATGTAACTGAGCGAAGGAGACAATGATATAACCATGCACTGTACAAGATTTATTAAAATAGTTAAGTTATAACTCCATCTCCGTCTCTTTCACTGGGTTTTCATAATGGTTTGTCACTGAGAGTCTCAGAAACTCAGCAGAATGTCTGAAACCACACATTTCCTTTTGGGTTTGGGGACTGACATTCAACAGGAAGGATGTTACGGCCTGGATAGCTGTGTCTTAAGAATAGGGGCAAAGCATGAGAAGGCTGCACAAAAGCACATTCTTGCCTCTCTGGAAGGGGAACGACTGTGGCAGCTGTCCCAAGTGGAACCATACAGAAAGAGGGAACAGCATAACCCCATGACTAGGAGCCTGTTACACGGATTCTCCAACATTTCCAGCCAAGAGCCATCCTGTTTCCAGAAGCAAAAGTTTGTCTTCTCTTTTCCTTAACAATTAAATAACCCAGCTGAAATAACTGGTAATTCCTTCTGTAGATGTTTTGGAGAGTACAATTTCCAAGTGGGCCCACACTAACAAGACCACCTCTTTTACAGCCTAAATAAAGTTCAGGCGAACCACGAGCCCAAAACACCTGCCTTACTGGGCCGAGGGCTCTCTCAGCGCCTGGAGCTGCACTCGATAAACCATTTCGAACCTTGCCACAACGGCGGGGAAGGGAGCCCAGAGCGCTCAGCTCCTGCAGCGGGGCACCACCGACGCGGCCCCGAGCCTTCCCTCACGGCCGCCTCCCACAGGGGCTGCCCGCCGCCACCTTGCGGCACCGGCCGCGCCCGGGCCCCGCGCGGCCACGAGGGACGGGTGGCTCAGGGGCGGGTCGGGCGCCGTACCGGCCGCGGGGAAGACTGCCGGGGGTTCTGGCGACACGGAGACTCCGGGGACAGGAGGTTCCGGGCCCGAGAGATCTCGGGGCCAGGAGACTCCCCCGATACGCTCCGTCGGGGACGATGGCGGCGTCACGGTCGCCAAGGCGAACCCCCGCCCGGCCCTCACGAACCAGCCAATCAGAATCGCTCTCCCTCCCGCTGCCCCGCCTCGGCTCCTCCCGCGGCCTCGTCCGTCTCCTGTCCGCGCTCCTGATTGGCCGCTGCCGCCCAGCCAGGCTGGGATTGGCGGCGGGCGGCGGGAGCACGCGGGCCGGTGGCCTTCGGGCACGTACCGTCCCTCCTGGGCGCGCGAGTCCCCCGGAGCCGCGGACGTGTCGGTGTCCCCCGTGAAGCGGCAGAAGGTGGAGTCGGCGCTGGACCAGCTCAAGCACCACACCACGGTGGTGGCCGACACCGGGGACTTCAACGGTGAGAAGCGGCATGAGGGGATCCTGTCTCCGCAGCTTCTGCTTAGCCCCCTCTCCCGCCCCTCTTCACGGAGAGTGGGCGAGCCCGGCCGAAGGGGCGCGCGCTGCGGGGACCGACCTACCCTGGGGCCGGAGGGGGGGGCGAGCGGGACGGCGCTGGGTCTCCATCCCAGGGCAGACCCCGCCGTGATTTCTCCCAGTTTGCCCTCGAGTGTGCCCTGACCACTCCGTTCAGCTCTGCGTGCTGTCAAGGAGAAGTGCCAGACTGAAGCCAGGCTCTGCTGCTCTAATTAATTTTGGGTTTTCTTCCAGTGGGCTGTCTAGATCTGGGACTTGTTTGGGGTTTTTCAGACTCACGCTTGGACGGTGCTTGGAGCAGCCTGGCCCAGTGGAAGCGAGTGGAACTGGATGAGCTTCAAGACTCCTTCCAACCCAAACCATTCCAGGATTCCATGATATGCTTAAAAACTGATTTGGGGTTGGAGAGAAAGAAGGGAAATGATGCTTTTTATTTGTTTCACTTGAGCTGTACATTGATCTTTTCCCTTTTTGCATTTCCAGGATGCAGAAAGTGAGAAGGAACTTGAGGAGATGTGCTCGGTCCAAGAGAAATAATTTTGAAAAAACTCATCTCACTGGATACTGCAGCAACAGTAAAATCCCAAATGGATTTCATGATCCTGACAATTCTGAGTGCACTTCAGGGATAAGGCACAAGATCTTACAGAAAAACAGACGCAGCAGCACACATCCAGGAAAACATCTTGGAATTAATGGCATAAAATCGTGGTTTATTTTCCTGCATCTGTTTGATTTTAGGATCCCTAAAAATGTTACATTCCTAGCATCAGGGGTCAGGGGGTAATTTAAAGGTAGTTGGTGATAAATATTTTTGGTTATATGTAGGGCAGATATTTATGCCTTACATAACTCTGTAATATAAATATGTATTATATATTAGGGCATATAGCTATCTATTTATATATAACCTATTTTTTATGTGTGCCCAGATATAGTTTATATCAGACACTATACCTGTCTGAAGGCCTTGCTACTGCGCTCCTAACTCATTCCTGAGGAAAACATCAGGCAAAAGTTGTTAGGTTTAACTGGTTCCTCTTTTCCTTAATAATTATTTTACTCAGTTGGAATAACTGATAACAGCTGTTAGAGATGTGCAGTTCCCAGTGGGACCAAGGCACTTTTTTGCACAACGCAGAGTGGCGTTTAAGGTATTCAGTAGTCAGAGAAGTGAGGATTAGGATTTTGAATGCTCTTGGGCAACAAGGCTGGCCAGAGATCCCTCCTAACTCACTGTGAGACAGCAAAAACCCCACAGCCAAGGGTAACCAGGGATTGTGGGGATGGAGAATTTAATGGCATCAGGTGGCAGCAGTGCCAGTTCAACTGATAAAAAAGTAAATCCACACCTGCTCTAGAGGAGTATTGTTCCTGGATGTGTGTAAATACAGGGACACCTCTTTACTCTCAACTGAGGGAGGTTTGTGGTTGTGGTGCCAGTTTACCCTTGAGAGTTCCAGGCTTTATTTCAGCTCCCCTAGCCCGGCCTGATGTGCGGCAGTGGTGTGAGGGCCGGAGCCGTTCGCTGGCTCTGGGAATGCAGATGCCATCATGGCCCAGTGGGGGGGGGGGGGGGGGGAGGGGGAGCTTAGGCTGTGGTGGCAAGCTCGGAAAGGGATCAGATGGCTCCTGGAACTGCCCAGAGTGCAGGAAGGGAGGGGGAACTGAACTGCTCCCACCGACCCCTGCTGGGCTATGGTTCTGGGCCAGGCCCATCAGAAAAGTGGCAGCATCAGTGGCACCTCAGTTGTTACTGTCCTTGGAGCTCTCAGGATCAGGATGAAATCATGTTAATGCACTACTGGGAAAGCAGGGAGCAGGATCAGTGCTGTAACTCTCTACACTCTCTCTCCAGGAGTGCCTTGGGTCATGGCAATTTAATGCATGGAATAGTTTCCTGTGTCTGCCTGGGCAGCTGCAGTTATTGCACAGGCATTCAGGGCTGACAGTTCCCTGCAGGGAGAGCTCAGCACATGTGCCCAGAGGCAATCGCAGCATCTGCAAGAAAGAAAGAAGCAGCAAAAGGTGATTGCTTCTCTTTCAAAGTTATTTCAAGTGCTCACACCCAAACCAACCTTTGCTCTTGATTCTGGCCGGGTGCATGGTGAGCGCTGGGCACAGGTCATGTCATCCATGCTGGTGTGAGTGATGCTTTCTGGGGGAAAGCAGCTGATCTCCAAAGTTCCCTTCCTGCCCTGTGCCTGATCTGCACAGGAGAAAACCTCTTCCAGGAAGGGATTGTGCTTCCTCTAATCCCATTTGCCCAGTCTGTTCCATGGGGATATTGCCAGCCTGGGGCAGCAGAGGCACACGCAGCTCTCAGCACTCTCTGCTCCAAGCACAGCTCTGGGCTCCTTTGCACACTGCCTCTGCCATGGGGGTTTTCTCCAGGAGAAGCCAAGGAATTGCTCATGGAAGGGTGCAGATTAAGTTATCCCAAAGGGAAGCAAAGAATAAATATCTCATTTTTCCATCAAAATGCTCATGCTCTTTCCTACAGATTATTTCAAGTTTTTCCCACAAGCTTTGCCCTACCCATCATCCCATTTTTACCCCAAAAAGTAATTTTCTCTGTCCTCCAGAATGTCTCAGTGTCTATCCCCAAAATTTTCACTGTGTCTCTACAAGTGACTACCTCAGTTTACCTCATGCTGTTCATTCTCTTCCCTGGGGATTGCTTCAGATTTTCCCTCCAAGCTATCCCTGTCTGTGCACTCCTGATTTCTTCTTTTTTACAAGAAAGTATTCATTCACTACTCTGGATATTAGCTCCAGTTTTACCCCCCCAAAATTGCCCTAACATTCACTAGTCATTGCCTGATTTTTACCTCACTATGTTCATTCTCTCCCCCTAGAGATAACCTCAGGTTTTACCCCCAGTATTTTCCCTACCTGCCCACTAACTATTTACTCTTTTTGACCCATAAATATTCTCTTTCTATCCTGGAGATTTCATCAAGTTTTACCCTGAAATATTTCACTATCTTTCCAGTACTGTCTCACTTTACCTCAGGATGTACGCTCTCCCTGCCACACATCACCCCAGCTTTCACCTCCAAAATTATTGCTACTTGTCCACTACTTATTACCTGATATTCACCTCAGTATGTCCATTCTCTGCCCAACAGGTCATTTTAATTTCTACCCCCCAAAACTTGTCCAACCTGTCACCTAGTGACTGCCTCAGTTTACCTCAAAAATGTTGTCTCCCCTAGAGATTACCTCAGACTTGACCCCCACATTTTTTCCCTGTCTGCAAGTTACTACCTCCATTTAACTTCAGTATGTTCATTCTCTGGACTACAGACTCAAGTTTACTCTCAATCTCCCTGCCTCTCCAACACTGATTACTTCCTTTTTACCTCAAAAGATTCATTTATTTTCTACCATGGAGGTTACATCAAGTTTCACCCCCAGAATTTACTAATACTTCCACAACTGATTCACTCAGTTTACCTCAACAAGTGTTCATTCCCTCACCTAGAGGTGACCTTGTATTTTACCCCCAAAGGTTTCCCTACTTGTGCACAACTGATTGCTATAGTTTACTTCAAAATCTTCATGCTCTCCATTACAGGTCACCTCAAGTTCACTTCAAAAGTTTTCCCTACCATTTCCATTAGTGATTATCTCAATTTTTACCTCCAATAAGTCATTCTCTACCTACAGACACTGGATAGTAAATCATACAAAGATCTAAAACACTGCACAAGAAACAGCAGAAAGTTTTCCATGAATAACACAAGTTCCTTTTTTCCCCTCCTCCGCCTAGGACTGCTACCAGGAGACAGGAGAGCTGCTATCAACACTCAAACCTCCCAAGCGTTGTTATTGCTCAGAGAGCTGCGCTGGCACTGAGCTACTCCCATGCGCCTGCAGGGCTCTGGGGAGGGGGAAGACGACCTCCCACTCCTGCCTGGAGAAATTTCAATGCCCTAAAAAGTCATTTCCCTTCTCTCTCTCTGAGCCACGGCCAAAGCAGCTGTGTAGAACAACATGGACTACCCATGGAAGGGATGATTCAGTTGTGGGAAAGACACTAAAGAAGGCCTATCACCCCAAATTTCAGGGTGAAAACAAACTGCTTGTTAACAGGAGCACACAAACTCATTGAAACCAGAGAGGAAACTGCACACCAGGAAAAGAGCTGAAAGATAGGCCCTGCCTTGATTGATAATTCCAAAGGAAATTCCCCACAGATCATAGGCAATTACCTATAATTTTACCTCCCTAATCACTGGATTTCTGACTTGGGTTGCTGTGGAAGTGTTTCACAGATGCCTTGAGGGGTCAGGGGCTTGGCTGGATTCTTTGTGGTTAGTCCTGACAGGCCCAGGCCAAACCCACCCACCTGCATTGCTGCTCCACCCCAAATTTGCATGAAATACTGAGAACAGGTTATAAATACTCCCCTTCTCTGTCCTTCCTGACACATCCATGGAGCAAATGTACTCTATCCATTGTTCCCAAGAGCACCTCTCCAGCCCAAATCCCAGTTTTCACCAACACAAACCAAACAGACCTAAGACAATTATTCCATCAGTGCCTGCAATTCTCAGCTCCCTGTTCCCTGCCACTCACACAGCAATCTCACCTCAGCCCAGAGACTCCCTGTCCCCAAAGGGAAACACAACCTGATAGGGCACAGCTCTGGCACCACATTTCCCCTTGTTCCTGAAAAGCCCTAGGTAAATCCAGTCCCTCAGACCTTGCATTCCTGAACACCAGGAGAGCTGGTGTTTTACCCAGATCCCAGCGCCCTGCACGGCTGCGCTGACACGAGCACAGGCCGATTGCTCCGCCCAGCACCATCCCTCATTTTCCTCCCATTGCTCCCCAAGTGTCCCCAAACCACCCCAGCGTGTCTGTGCCAGGGCCAGGGCCTGCCCCGACCAGAGGCTGTCACCCAGCCTTGCACCTGCTCCCACCCCTGGGAGAGCTGGGAATGCACTGAGAGCTCGGCTCCCCAGTCCTCAGACACACAAATAATGCCCAACCTGCCCCTCTGGGCACAGCCAAACACCACAACTCCATCATCCCCAAGGAACTCTGGCAGTCGCCTCTTCACCTCTGCCCTTTTCCAAAGGACACAGGTAGGACTGGGCTGTCAGAAATGGTATTCCCTAGGCAGTTCATCCCAGCAGAAAGGAGAAGAGGAACCCTGTGTCCCTCTGACTGACCCCACAGCATGGGCAGGACCAGCTGGGTTCTTCGTATTCTAAATTTTAAAATGAACTGAAGAACCTGAAAGGCAAAAAACAACACACATATAAGGTTAGAGCCAGTCAACACACACAGACAGACACACTCTCAGACACCCCTTCTTCAGCTTACACGCTGACTGCAGCCCTTACTAGAAACACTCCCCCCTAAAGAAGATGCTTTAACATCTTCTTCCATCTGCTGCTCCTTGATGTGGAACAGTAGATCCTGGGAAAATTGGTAGCATCAGTGACCACAGGGATCAAAATTTGCCTTAGGGACCTGCAAGACAGCATGAGGCAGTCTGCAAGTAGCTGACAGCTAGGAGTTATCCCCACACCAGGCCCATAAACTTTCTACCCAAAAGCCCATAGACAGGAGAGGAGAGTTCTAAAACTGTTCAAACTAGCCAGGACTGAATGTGCCAGGGCAGGGCAGCTCCAAGCATAAGTGGCACATGGACACACAGTGCATCAAATATAAGCAAAGATGACATGAAGACTTGAGATAACGCTTCAGAAGATAAATTTTTGAGACCAGGATGCTTTGAGGCGACAGAAGCTACAAAACTACTGCAGTGAGGAGGGTCTAGTACACTTCATACAGAAGTCCAAGGGAACGGCACATGAAAAAAAAGATACTACCAAAACTGAGAAGGAAGATGGATAGGAACACCTTGTGTACTTCTTCTGGTCTCAAAAAGCAAAACCATAAAGATGCCAGAATACGCCCAATCCAGGAAAGTATGCAAGTGCTCCTGCTGCCAATATGGCCCATAACGATGCCTGTAAAGCATTGAGACATCACAAAGCCCTATGACACTGAAGACAACGGACACAGACCACATCACATAGACACAAACTGAAACTGCCCAGCAGTTTTACCTGATGGACCCAAGATTGCTAGTGCAAGATGAGCCAGAGGCTGATGACGCCAAAGGAAAGAAGGCTCTACGGCAGTAGTACGTGACAGTGAAAGGTAAACTCCTTATGAGAAGTTAGTGCCAAAGCTGGTAAGAGGATGCTCAAGAAGTGCAGTAGGCCTAGAGAAGGAGGCAACGACTGCCAGCTGATACAAAGGGATCCCTAGAGAAGGATTCTGTTGCCAAAGGCTGAAGTGACATCACAAAACATGACCGACCCACAAATGGCCAAGATGCAAGATGTCCACGTGCTTGCTATGCTCAAAAGTGCTCAAAAGCATGGCTACACTGAAGAGTAGGCAAAATTTAGACCATGGCAATCGTGCCAGACCCGAAGGCAGGCTCCTCGGGTGAAAAGATGGACAATGACATCGAGACTCAAAATCCAATGATGCAAAGCTCACGAGAACATGGAGATGGGTTGGAACTGCCCGGCCCGGCAAAGGCTCGAGTGATGCTGAAGAGAAACCCTCTCTCCCTTAACCTCCAAGGGGCCTGGCCCACTACAGCCCTCTCCTCTAAGCTAACTTCAAATTGCCTCCTGTGATTCCAAAGGTTTTTGCCTTCTCCCAACCAACAGTCCCCACACTTAGCTCTCTGAAGACCAGCAGACAAAATCCATCCTCAACAGAAAAGAATGCTTCAGCACCGTGGATGTCAATACATGGCCCACAGCCCACTTGGGTGGCTGCAAAAGATGGAGAATAATGACAAAATTCAGACTGTGATGACACGTCCCAGAAGTGACCCCTTGCACAATGCCTCTCTCCCTCATAACTGCTGAGGCTCATCGCTCACCGGCCGTTTCCAAACTTAGGCTCTGCACCTACTTGTAGTACCTAAGACAACAAAACAGAAACTGCGACTATTGCCCTCCAGAAGAATAAATGCACAGGCTGGGCTCCCTCTGCACCACTGGCCCAGGCTCACCTCAAATCTCCATCCGACTCCGGAGGTGGCCCGGACGATACCCGCAAAGCGAAAAGGGACACGCTTCGCATGCTGCCACGTACCTCTCACCTATCAGTCGCCCCACCTAAATGCCAGCTCACCTGCTCGCCTCTGTCCCTTGGCATGCCCAGGGCAGCAGCAGCACCTGCAGAGAAGCAAAGCAAAAAAACATGCTGAGAGACTGAAACCACAGCCTCCCCGCTCCAACTCAAGTACACCACACCTATAGCTTAAGCTTGCACCCACCTGGCCTCCAGCATCCCAGGGCCGGGACACCTTCCCAGTGGACCACCTAAAATGCACAAACAAAAACGGATGCTTAGAGCTGCACCAGAAACTGATACCCAAGCAGTAACAACTCATTCTGGCCACCAGTCACCGCTCACCTCGCTCCATCGACCTTGACCACTGATCTTCAGCATTACTTCCTACAAATAAAGATGAAGAACAAAGCTGTAACATAGTCACCATTTACACTTGCCGTGCAAAGACAAACGGTGACTGACCTTCCTGTGGGAACCACCTCACCTGGTATGGGGCACTCTGCCACAGATTCAATCCATCTGCATCTGAAAGAAAGTGATGACAAAAGTCAAAGTACTGCATCGTAACTTAGCAGCTCCAAACATTTTGTGTTAATCTAGAAATACCATCTTGAGTCCAACTAATCCCTACATTACAAATGTCAAGTCCCTAGGACTTATCCTATTACACCTACACCCAGACTATGTAGCAGGGCAAAGCAGCCCCAGGCCAAACACACAGACACCTGTGACACAGGAGATGACAAACAAGGGGATGCAACAAGGAGAGGAAAGTCTCAGCAAGAAGAATTACCAATGACATGACCTAGATGAGGCCGATGAGGCTCAAAGAACTCTGGCAGAAAAAGACCCTAACAGAAGGACTTATGCCAAGCACTGCAAAGATGGATGCCCGAGAATCGTACGGTTGGAATCCTCTACCTATCCTCACATTCTCCCAAGTCCTAATCTGTTATAAGGGACCGTTGCAGTGCACAGCTGTCAATACAGCTCAGAACAAGACTGTAAAAGGTGTCTGACTCAATAGTGCTAAAGAGAGATGCGATTCCGATGCATGTCCGAGCTTGCAAGTCAAAGGTTCAAGGGTACCAGCGTCGGGCCAAGGAACGCAAAGGAGCTGCTGAGGATGATGCCCAGCATTTCTGATAAGCCCCTCAAAGGGGTAAGGCAAAAGACATGTGACACAAGATGCCCACAACAGAGACACAGAACACACAATAGACAAGTGACACAACACGCACCAGGACTGCTCTGCCGTGCACACCTCAGCATTGCGATCAACAGCGAGACTTTGCCTTTACGTGGCCTAAGGGCCCCTCTCGTGGACATCCCCATCTCCAAAGCTAATTCAAAGATCCCTCCCACCAAGTCCTGACCCAGCACCCCACTCTCATCCCCCTCCCTGAGGTGTAGCCCTTGACTTAGCTCTCAGATATCCAGGGATGCAAATCCTCATCAGGTGCAAAAGAAGGCCACCTCATCATCTGGGAAGTTCCTGCCCTCAGAGGGCTGTTCTCTCTCAGTCTACTACAATAAAGAAAACCAAACATCAGTGCCTGAACTCAGCAGCACATCAGCCAAAACCCAACAATTCCACTACTCACCGGCTCCTGAGAACGCCCCGGTCCTTGGCTCATACTCTGTGGCCACACTCCTAGGCGGACGTCGCAGGGTATCCCTGGGTTAAGGGGAGACAAGGTGATGTGGCATTGCTGAAACTTGAGGGGACCCTCGCTCCTCCCTCCCTCCCCAACTCGCCACAACTCCTCAGCCATTGCCAAAGGCTGCCCAGATGGCACCTTCAAACAGAAAAGGTACAGGCTTCATTGCAGAGCCCTGTAATACTTCTGGAAGGCTCACAGGGACAGGCAGCTCAAGGGTGATAAACTGGCTCCATCAGCTGGTCCATGAGGGGGGTTCAGCCCCTGTAGGCATAATACAAGTGGGCCACCTAAAACACACAAATGGATGCTCAGACAATGCATGCTTTGAGCTGCCCCAGAATTTGGCACCCAAGCAATAACTGGTTGCGTCCACTGGTCACTGCTTACCTCACTCACTTGACCTTGACTGCTGATATCCAGGTTTACTTCCTAAAAACAAAGACAAAGAACAGCCCTGCAACATAACCAAAATGAAACACCACCCCTGAAAAGCTGAATGATGACCAACCTTCCCAGGGGAGAAGGGGCAAAACAAAATGGAAAGGCACATGCCCATGTAGTGTCCAAAAGGGTTGCATTGCCGAGATAGGTTCCACCTGACAGTGCTCGACTGTGACCTCTTTCTGCAAGGGTGTCTGTCATGTTGGAGTAGCAATTTGAATGCTGCAGACCACCTATAAAACACAAAAAAAAAAAAAAAAAATCAAAGGCTACTTATAGTTTCATCACTAATACAACAACTCCAGTAGCATCCAGTTCTGTGCTGGAATCAATACTCATCCAGCTCATGGTCCCCCCAGTGCCAATACCCTGCTGTGCCAAGTGCTTCGCATCTTCAAAATGAAAATCCCAACAGTGAGGTAAACATAGAGCCCAAAGTCAGGCCGTAGCTTGGACTTCAGGCACTGACCCACCTCGTTGCTGTGCTCCTCTGGTCTCCTCCATTCATATCAGGTTTACATGCTCTCCCTCTGCAAAAGAATTATTTGTCAAAGTTACCCAGACAGACAGGGAAAGCTTAGCCTTTCCCAAGTTCTCATTCCTCAAAGCAAACTGCCTAGGATCCCACAGTAGTCGGCCTTAGGACAAACTACTATGAAACTGCAAGACACCACTGCACCACTCCCACATCTCCACTGAACACCACACAGACTGGCCACAGTCACTCCATCGGAGGCGTGGCTCAGGTGGCTGAGCAAAGCAAAAGGCTCCCTATAAAGTCTCCTTTCTTCTCCACCTAACCCCCCCCCCCCCAGGACTACTCTACAGAGCAGAGCAATTCCAGGCTAGACACAAACTCAAACAACACATTATACTACAAGCAGTGTGACATGAGGATGATAAAAAAAGCTCTTGGCAAGAAGAACGATAGCAAGGACAGGGACGACGCCAAAAAAGATAACTGATGGTATGGCAATGGTGGATGAAAAAGGCTCTAAGAAGCAGAAGAAAAGACTGGAACAGTGACCTGTTCTAAGAACTGTCAGTCACAATGATCAAGATGGCTGTGAGAGACAAGGCCACATTTAGAATGCTCCCATATCCTGACAATCTTACAAGCCCCAGGACATTACAGCTCATGGCTGGAAAGGATGGATGGCAGTACAGCCGGGAACAAGGCCTCCAAAGAGATCCAACTCAATGCTTTCAAGATGTGATTCCAAGATGTGGCCAAGCCCACTGGTAAAAGAACAAGTGATATTGGCATCCTACTGAGAAGTACAAAAGTTCAAGAAGCTAGAGATGATGGCCAATGCTTATGATGAGCCCCTTAAGGGTAAAAGGCAGAGAGATCTGATCCAAGGGAAGCCAAAGACACAGAACACACACCGGACAAGACAACACACACTGGAACTGCTCTGCGCTGCACACCCTACAGTTGCAGTCAAAAGTAGGGCTACTCCCTTTAGCTTACCTAAGAAGGCCCTTGGAGAGCATCCCTTTCCCCTACACTACTTTTTAAATCTCTCCCAGCAATTTCCAACCCACTATCCTGCTATCATCCCTTCTCCAGGCCCCAGCCCCCAACTTAGCTTTCAGATGACCGGTGATGAGAATCCACACTGGATGCAAAGGAGTCCACCTCAGCCATCTCCAAAGGCACTGGGATCACCAGGTTGGCCTCTTAGTCAGCTATGACAAAGAAAACCAAAATCAATGCACCGGTGTAGTGGCATACAAGCCAAATCCTAACAAGTCAGCTACTAACTGGGACCCTGCTCCCGCTCCCACTCATACTTGCAGTCTTTAACTTACCTATCAGAAGCCTCCATCTCCGATGTCATCTCTGACCCAGGGTAGCTCCCTCTTGCAGCACAATGAACCTGCTGAAAAATTTGGAGTGTAATACTGACACAATCTGGAATTTCAGGAAATTGCAGTGCTTCTAAGAAAAACAAGGCAAAGGAAAAAAAAATACAAAAAGCACCAAGCACCTTAACAACCTTGAACACTCGATGCAAA
This sequence comes from Coloeus monedula, assembly GCF_965178545.1. NCBI lineage: Eukaryota > Metazoa > Chordata > Aves > Passeriformes > Corvidae > Coloeus > Coloeus monedula. Next base: position 54,823 of record NW_028120512.1, read on the forward strand.
AATCATGAACTATGCACTCAGTGCTATCTTCTTCACAGTGTCTTCAAAGCCTCTATTGCTTTAGATGCCAAAAGCACCTGTTGAAAGAAAGCTGAGAAAACCTGAATGACCCCCCCCCCCCCCCCCTTCATGGAAATAAAAAGACACCCTCACCCCCACTAACCCCACAGAAAGAATGGGCCTCTTTTTACCCAGGGCTGGGGTTAATATACCCCTGGCCGGGCCCGCCTCTCGTTCCCACAATGCCCGGGAAAAGGGAGGAGGCAATTTTACCAGAAGGGATAAAAGCACTGGGAGGAGCTGCAGCTGTTTGGCTGCTCTGCCTTAAATTCCAGGTGACTAAAGGGCTCTGTAGATGCCTTCTGTTTTACTACAGCTGCATCCACTGAAAGGGTAAAAAAGCTTCTTGTTTTGACAGCGTAGACACATGAGTTGCATGATTCCTTGTTAAGTTCTGTAATTGTTCATTGGTGGCTATTGAGTCACAGGACTATGGAGGGTGGAGAAGAATAGTAATAATATACATGGTGTAACTCCTGTTGGGGTCTCTAATTAGGGATGTATTCATTATAAATAAAACTGAAAAAATAATGGGCTCTCTGGCAGCAGGAAGGTTTTGTGAGTGCTGGGCTTGCTCCCTTGTGAGAGATTAGGTGCCAGTACACAGCTAGAAGTGCCCTGAAGTACAGATTTAAATTCTTAAAATGCTGAAAAAGGGGGAGCTTCCTTCAATTGGACCCCTTAAAATGAGAGACTAGGGAGTGTTTGTCTCTACTTAAATAGATGCCATAGCAATAAATGGGTTCTCTCCTCTGAATCCCCTAAAATACTGGAAAAAGAGGGGTTTTCCTTGCTTCAGGTCTCTCCAGTGATGGAAAAAGGGGGATTTCTCCCTCAATTCAAACCCTTATAAAGGAGGGACAACCGGGCTTTCCCCTCAATTTAAACCTTGGGATGATGAAAATGGGGGAGTTATGCTCAATTCCAATCAATAAAATAGCATTGTCAAGGTTTTCCCCTTCTATTTAAACTGGAGAATAATGGAAAATGGGGATTCCCTGTCAAGTGATACCCCTAAGAGCATGGAAAAGGCAGGGTTTTCTTCAACTGATGCCCTTAAAATTGCAGAGGAAGGGGATTCCCCCTCAATTTAAACACAGACAATTATGGAAAAGGAAGTTTTTTTCCCTCCGTTTAAATCCCTTTTCTCCTCATAACCCCCCTTTTTGGGGGGGGGCACTGGGGAAGGGCTGCCAAGATGAAAGGGGAAAGTGGAATGTTTCCCTGGGACCCCACATGCTGCCCTGCCTGCTCAGGTGCTGCCCCTTGGCACGAGGGGTTTTCCCTGGGCATTTTCTGGGAGCAGTGCTCTGTGCCCAGGTGCCTCCGGCTGCTCCCCAGCTCCTGCCGGATGCTCTGACCATTGTCCCTGGAGGGACACTCGGGATGCCCCCATTGCCCCTCTGGACCAGCAGCTCCCTGCACAGCTGTGCCCGGGGAACCCTCGGAGAACGGCCTCTGGCAGGAGCCGCCCCCTCCTCATCCTGGCCGCTCACACCTGGGGCTGCTGCGGGCTGTGGGGTCAGCGGCGTCGGGGGCGGGCGGCCAGCAGGCATCAGCGGGGACACCTCCGTGCCGCGCGCGCCGCGCCTCTCCCACGAGAGGTCCCCGCGCCCCGCGGTGCCGTGCCGGGCTCTCGTTCCCCCCCCCCCCCCGCGCCCCCGCCGCCCCCCGCTCCCTCCGGCCCGGGGAGCTGCAGGAAAACGCAAAAGCATCGAGGAAGAGCGGGCACCGGAGCTGCCCGAGCCATCGGCTTGCCCGAAGGGCGGCGGCTGCCCGCAGCCGGGAGCAGCCACCAAGGATGGAGCTGCTGTTTGCCGGGAGGTGAGAGCTGGGGGCAGCCGGAGCCGGAGGCAGGCTTTCCCCGGCAGGAGGGGCCGGGAGGATTTCAGCTCGCAGCGGCTCTCGGTGGGTGCTGGATGGAGCCCGGGCTGAGCCAGGTGGCCGGTGCGGGTGCTGTTCCTGTCCCCAGGCGCCGATGAAATGGCAGCTCGGAGCAGCCTCGTGTGTCTGTGTGGAAGCAGCTCCGATGCTGGCAGCCAAATCAAATCAAATTGCTGTCAGATTTGTATTAAATGTGGTGTTTAAATCTGGAACTGCTCAGCTCCCCAGGTGGGAAAGTGCTTGGAGTAGCCAAGCTGAGCCGTTGTTGAGAATGCCAAGCATTGTGTCTTTACTCTCCTTAATACAGCGTTTAAATAATTGATACTTGATGGAGACAGTATCAGGGGGATTTGTTAGAGGGGCAGGGATGTTTTTTCACCTTGCAGTGTGTTGGGATAGTCAAGACTCCTTATGTCAAAATTAATTGATCTTCCTTCTTTTCCTTTTTTTTCCTTTCTAGGTTGTGGCTGAGTGGGAAGAATATTTCGGATAAAGAAATGAAATGCACGAGGGAAGCTTCGTGTTCCCGTGGAGATGCTTTAGGCGCGTGCAGCTTCTGAGCTGCACCGAAACTTGAGGCTCCCACAGAAGCTTCCTGGTAAGCCTGAGTGGGTTTACTGCATGGGGGTTCCAGTCACTGCTGGACATACTCTGAAGTCCTGGGAAAACATGGAACAATAGCTCTGAGTGGAAAAAATATATGCTCAGCATTCTCTAGGGAAAATTATAGTTGGCCTGTAAGTGTACCCCCACGTCTGCATTGGTTAAAAAGTCAGTCCCACACACTTTCCTGGCTGGTGTGAAGTTGTATAGTTCATCAGATCTGATCCAGTGTGTAAAGAAATGTTTACTGTGGACTTTCAGGAGATTATCAGCAGTCCTGGGGAGGCTGCTGAACTTGATCTCCCTGGATTGACAGAATGAATCCACATAGGATGCAGAGCAGGATGTGGTTTCTCAAACAGAATAGTGACATTCTCGAAGGAGGCTACAAGCAAAGGGAATCTTAATTTTAGTTATTGAACACAGAAACATTTATATCTGCTTATGCAACTCTTAGAAGGGAAGAAGAACATGGCCATTCTGTGCAGTCCTATGTGGAAGTGTACTGGCTCAAATTGTCTTTCAAACAGCCAAGTGGCACCGGGTGTCACCTGGAAAAATTAAGTACTGGGGACACTTTACACTCATAAATGGCCTGACCTTGTGTACATGGAAATCAAGGGACTTCTGTAATGTTAGAATGGGTCTCAAATGATGGGTTTTTGCAGATTAGCAATCTATCCAAGGAATGATATCATAAAATTTTGTCTAGCAAAACCTGCTGCCAACATTTAAAAATATCTACCAAATGCTATTCCCGTTAAAACAGTCTTGTTAAAATTGTCTGTTCCAAACAGAACAAGATTTTACTGTTCTTGGTGATGTCGTTTTCCTCCTCAGATTTCTGTGAAAGCATGTGTTTCACAAGGCATATCAAAGTTGTCTCATGGGCAAAAACATGTAAACATCAAGCGTGTCATTTTCTTGAAATCCCCTGTAAAATGGCTCGCCACGCTGCCTTAACCATTCAGAAGCATAAGAGGAAAAAAGGAATTTGCAGGCACTCCAAGGCTGGGTCTGTGGGAGATCTGAGATGAGCCTGTGGCTCTGCAGTCACCCATCAAGAAGTCACCCAAATGTGCTTTTTATCTTGCAGTTTCCACATTTGGGAGGCAACTACTGCGTAAAGGATCTGGGTTCTGCTAATGAAAAATATATCACAAGGTCCGTGTGTGGCTGGGTTGGTTCCATAGTTCCAGCCATACCTGCTGTTGTGATACATAATCCCAGTTCACACTCCTGGGAAGAGTTTCCTGCAGCAGTGCAGGTGGGAAGTTTCTCTCTTGCACTGGCTCCACATTGAGCTCTTTCTTCTTAATGCAGCCAGTGCACTGAAGGAGAACAAGCTCGCTTCTTCCTTGCCTGGTTGTTCAGGGTGAATCATTAACCAAGCACTTGAGTGACAAACCAAAATTGTTTGTTGAGTGCCTTCTGCAGTCTGCACGGACAGTTTGCCTTCTGCAGGAGGTACGGTTTTCTTCTCTCACGGAATGAAAGCACCACAGACCCCCTCTGCTCGCCACTGTGCTTTAACCAGACCTGAAGTATGTACATAATAATACATAGATCTATATCTATCTACGTACATATATGTACTGAAGTATATAATCTATCTATCTATAGAACTTCTTTATATGTATAGAAGTTCTGTGTTGCTCCTGCTTTATGCATGAGGAAAGGGCATACATATAATGAAGAAAGAAGTTAACTTTTCCTTGTACTCTTCCTTTGTAGCCTGTTGAGGCTTTTGGTGAGAGGAATTATATCTTTTTCCTAGCAGCACTTAATGAACTGAAATCATTCTCCAGGATGATGATGACATGCCAGTTCTCGGTATATGGATATGAGTCCTGAGATCCCACACACGGATACACAGAAGGACTGCATAATGTGCTGAAGATGGGGAGAAGGTATGCTTGGGTGAAAGGTGGGACTGTTTCTTCTAATGGCTGCTTACATCCAACAGCAAATACTGATTTCTCCCTTTTTAATGCAAGAGCATTTATCTGCCAGTGTTCAAACTGCATTTCCATGACATAAGAAGAGTTGTCTGGATAATTAACTAATACAGTTAAAACACATCAGTTTGAGCAGATGTTCTTGTCTGTGCTTTTAACGTGAATGGCCTTGATTTTGCAGCAAAGTCCGAGAGATGGCACCTGAATGCAAGGGTTTGGGTTTGTGAAGCTTTGCAGAATGATGGCCTATATTTATATTTCTTTCATAAACTCCCCATAAGCTGCACACAAACCTCGTTTAGAGAGTTTTACTGAGACAGCAGATTCAAGCCTTCGTTATTAGGGGACGTCTGCAATGCCATTGTCTGCTTGACATTAATTCTTCCAGCTGTGCATCGATGTATTGTAATGGCCCTGGGTTTTTTGGTCGCGGTTTGTTTCCTGCAGTGCCCTCGTGCCTGCGCAGCACTCGTGATGCTGACGTTGACCCTGGGCTGTGTGGCAGATGGGGCTGTCCCGTATCCGAAAGTTACGGGAATGTATGTAGATGTCAGATGGAATGCTGGTCTCTCCGCTCACCCTTGGCTCTGTAATTTCGTCATCCAGCCATGGAGGACCTGTGCAGCCATAACTGGCCAAGGCAGTGGGTGAGCACAAGCTGCAGCTCTGCAGGAGATCAGGGACCTCTTGCCCACAGCAGAAACAGCAAGTAACTGCAGTTCTCAGAACTCGTTACCGTGCCCTTAACTGCAGTATTTCCCTGCTCTGTAATCTGGCCAAAGGTAGGTAGGTTTTGATAGGGATAGACACATTTCTACCACAAAGGTCACCTCTCTGCCAGATTTCAAAATTTCCCTTCCGAAGCTAGAGATCCTCATATAAAAGGTTGCCTGAATTTAGGTAGCGTGTGCCAAGCAGTATATTTTTCCTTTAATAATATTCCTGGAAATAGCGGAACTGTTTTGGCTAAAGCAGATGCTGAACTGTTCAGAATGAAATTCTCAGAGCTGAAATCTGGCGAAGCAGAGTAACGTGCCCTTTTGTTAACCCTGGGGAAGGCTGAGCACCGTGGCAGCAGGGAGGGGAGGTGGCACTGCTGGTCGGCAAACCAAGGAAACCAACGAGCGCTGCTTTTAGCAAACTGCCAGCTTGAAGCCAGTGAGGAACATCCTTGGGCTCCTGCACTCTGTGTTTTTATGTTCACCTTAAATAATGAACAGAGAAACCCAGAGGCACCAGTGCTGCTTCCAGCTACCTTGAACTGCTTAAATAGGTAGTTTTAATCACCCAGGCTCCGTTCTCTCCACCTGTATTGCTCCTGGGCTTAAGGCTGGATGTATCTATGGAATCTCTAGTTATGTATTGGAGTTTGGCCTGAAGTAATTTGTGTTGCCGACTTGGTACTCTTTCCCCACCCTGGAAGTCTATCTGCAGAACCCCTCTGTGCCAGGCAAGAGAGTCCCCCATAGATGTTTCACTATACAGTTACATCTTTTGGGTTAAAGCCTTACAGGGCTATCATGTGAATGAGGACAAAGCTCTGTTTTTCTTCTTTGCTCTCTGCCCTGTCTTCTTTCTCTGTATTTTAGGACCCAAGTAACAGGGACATATAGCTCCTGTTCTGCTTCCTGGTTGTGTCACTGAAACTGCAGGAAAAACAAAAAGCCCTCCAACAACATTTTTAATGTTAGAGAGTCAAGGCACTACTTTCTTCTCTGGCCAGGATGTACCACAGAAATCATCTCATCCGCACATAGCCCGGGTGTGCAGAGAATCATTCCATGACACATGATCTTTACTAGAATTTTCAGATCTTTTTTGCAGTCAAAACTCACAGAAACGAATTGGGTCAGTGTTCATTGGTCTCAAGTTGTGTAGTTCCTAGTATCTGCTCTCCTATTAGATCCGGATTTCTTCGCTTCTGATGTTAATTAGATCTTCATTGCTTGAATTTCTTATCAGTCTTTGCCGGAGGCAGAGTCTGGGGTAGATGTTCCTAGATGGCCACTGACGTTCTGTTGGTTCTGTTGATGTTCCATCGATGGCTTTATCTTGTTGGGGCTACTCCCAGTCTGTTGAAATGCTAAGCCCATCAGGCCTCACCTAGAGAAACAATGCCCTGGAAAGAAGCTTCAGTTCCCTTCCCCTGGGGCAAAGATGAGCAAACCCGGCTAAAGTCATAGATAAAAGATTTTTAAACTGGTATGTTTTCCAACAGTTGTATATAATGCTTTATTACATAAACGGGCTGGGAAAAGCTCTGGTACCCCTGACCAAGCTGGTTTTGTCTCAGACAGTGCTGTTATTTTGGGGCTAGACATGAAGCTGCTGTCTCTGGACTTGAAAATGAATATAGGAATGACTGAACAAACAAACCTGGTACACTCTTAAAAAATTGTGTGCCCATTGACCAAGCTGGATTACCATGCTCTTTCCAAATTCTTGCCGTGCAAGTTCTTCCATGCCCTCACTTGCAACTCAAACTTTTTTTTGTTTTGTTTTGTTTTAAATAATACTGGTACCAGAGCACGGGCACAGCACTTCTATGAGCTGCAGAGCTATGAATATCTCTTTTTATGGATACAGTGTGTGCATGCTGTGGCTTTGGGCACAGGGTATGTCAGTGCTAGTGCGAGACTGATAATAGCCTCTAAAGATCATTTGAGAAGTTGCTTACCTTTCCCCAGGGAACAGGACACGTCTTTGTATTTCCACCTTCAGATACACAACCCACTTGTGGGCTTGACTGCATAGCAAATAGTGTGAGAGTCATCCTTGCTTATGTGTATTTTTTTTTTTCCCCCCTCTCCTTTATGTTTTGCTTTGCCCTCTCGTTTGCTTTCTGCCTGTTTTCTCTGAGGCTAGTGATTTCTTGGCAAGTTATTGTTCATAATCAAAGAAAGGTAGTGGGCAAGCAGCAACTGCTGTCTCAGGTAGCCCAAGCTGACCCTGCCACTGCTTTGGCAGGAGAAAGAAGCTTCTTTGGGAGGAGCACAGCTGTCCTGGGCTTTGTGCACACAAGGGCTGCTCAGAGCAGCCCCTTGACCCCATGCTGGCTCTGTGAGCTCTGCCACTGACTGGTAACAGTGATGGCAGTTTGTGTTGAGGCTTTGTTCTCTGCTCCCCAGAGAGAAACATTCAACTGCAGAGTGACTAAGTGGCTTTTCAAAGGCTACATGATGATTCAGTGAATGAACAACAACCCCCAGCAGCTCCAGGCCCCCTTCTCTCTGCAGAACAATGCCTTTCTCCCTGTATGAAGATGCGCACGTAGGATAGGTTGCATACAGAGTTATGTATTTCAAAAGAAATTTGAATATTAATCTTTATATTGTAGTGATGCCACTGTCCTCTAGGCTCTGTAAATAGCAGCACCACAACAATGTGAATGATTCCTTTTATGCAAAACCCTGGCCAGTGAAATAGCTTGTCAATACGAAATAAAATTGCTGCACAAAGGTTTGACAGCTACCTTCATTATATATGTCAATCAAAAGATCCTAAAAGCTTTATTGTCCCTGTACAGAGTCTGAACAATATGCTAGCCCAATATGCCTCAAAGCTATGTTCCCTCTACTCCTTTCATTTAAAAAATAGCCACCAATAACTTTTGACAAAGAGTCTGAGAAAACTGCATGAGCAGCAAGGAAATCTTAGATTTTCTTGGGGATCTGTGGGCTGGAGCCTTCCACTCACTGGGCTCTGTCACATGTCACGGTAGATGAGATCTGGTCAGAAACACGGAGCCCTAAAATTACTCTACAAAACCCAGGCTGGCTGGGGTCGTGGGGAGGGCATGGGGAATTAGGGAGGAAAACTTATGCTGAATATGAACTACTTAAATAATTTTGGGTTAAGGCTTTTTGTTGCTTTCCCAGGTATGGGACATTCAAGCTCCTCTGTCGCAGGTCTCCCCCAGGTTAGGCTGGGCCTGTCTTGATGAGCTCTTGCTCTCATCAGAGCCCACCCTACAGCTTGGGAGTGTGAGGCGTGCGTATTTCGGCTGGATTCCCTTTTTCCATCGCGCTCGGTCCTGCGAAGCCCAGCTGTCACTTAGGGCTCGAGGTGCTGTAAGCGGGGCCGGGGTCGGGCGGGAGCGGGGCTGTGTCCCGGGAGGCGGGTCCGGCGGCCGGTGCTCCCGCACGGGCGGTGGGGCCCAGGCCGGGCCCTGCTGGGAGCGAGGGCCCGGCAGCCGCAGCGCTGCGAGCCCAGCGCGGCCCCGCGGCCGCGAGAGGGAGCGGCCGGCGCGCCCCGCTCCTGCCCGGCCCTCACACAGGCCGCCGGAGCCTCCCCGGGAGGGACGGACCCCGCGCCTTCGCTCGGCCCTGCTGAGGCCGCATCTGGAGTGCTGTGTGCAGTTCTGGGCTCCTCAGGACAGGAGAGACATGGAGCCTCTGGAGAGGGTCCAGCTTAGAGTGACAAAGATGATTAAGGAGAATCTCATGTGTGAGGAAAGGCAGAGGGTGCTGGCCCTGGTCAGCCTCGAGAAGAGACGACAGAGAGGGAACCTCATCAAAGTCTATCAGTATCTGAAGGGAGAGTGCCAAGAGGATGGAGCCAGGCTCTGGTTGGGTTTTGCCCAACGATAGTACAAAAGGCAGCGGGCAGAAACTGATGTACACGAGCAAGAACTTTACTGTGTGGATGCCCAAGCACTGGAACAGATTGCCTAGACAAGTTGTGGAGTCTCCCTCTTTGGAGGTATTCAGAAGGTATCTGGACACAATCCTCAATAAGCTGCTTTGGGGGACCCTTGCATGTCTGGGAACTAGGTGACCTCCAGCGGTCCCTTTCCAATCTTTAACCATTCTGTGAAAGTGTGACATTGTAATCTTGTGCCATGACAGAGCAGACTAAATCTGGTTTATGAGGGTGTCCTAGCTTCTAAGTCTTTGTTCTGGGCTGTAGCTTAAATTAAGTTTCACAATTCAAAATATCCTGGAGGTTGGTTGTTTCCTCTAAGCCCTCAGCTTGGTTCTTAGCATGTGCTGGTGCGTGGCTTTGCTCTCAGACCTGGTCACGGGCAGTGCAGCAGCAGTACCTCAGGAGGTTACTTCCTGCATGCGTATCTGCCTGTGCCTTTCTGACAGCTGCTTTTGGGATGAGCTGCTGCTCTTGGCCTGTGCTAAAGGGCTGACCTGAAAGTGTAAAGAATAGCCTTGCTCTTGTGTTTGGGAGCGAACCATGGGGATGCTCTGTGAGGATGCATGCAGAGGAGATATTGCAACAGGACTGCTGATCACGCCAACTAGTGCTGGTGAAGAAACTGGTAAAATGGAAACTTTTAAAGAATTGAGGTGTTAATTCATGTGCTGAGAAAGCTGTGCTGCCCACTTACCATCCCAAAAACTGTGTGACATTTCCCTGAGGTGCACTGCTTGCTGCTGCATCATGGCCGTGTCTTTGATCACAGGCAAAATTAAGCATGCTTTTGTAATCAGTAGACTCCACAAGTAGTTTCAAGATACATGGAAGTATATGGGAGTAAAAAGACATAGACTGACACTTCTCACAGTGTTGAAGTTTACATGGTGTGGTGTGTTCTCTCCCCATGCAGCATTGCCCTCCTGTACAGAGCCCTTTTATTCATGTTTTAAAGAATTACCACTGTTGTGGCAATGGCATAGAAGTTGTTTCGGTGCAATTTGTGGCGAGCACCAAATATTGTGCAACAGAATGTCTGTTATCTGTGACAACAGCTGCCTTTCATAACTACCTTTGATTTCAGGTGTGCAAGACTGGACTAAGCTGAACATAGGTGGTGCTGACAGGATGCAAAAGGCTTTCTGTAAGCAGAGTGGGCTGTGCTTTTCTCGCTAGTCCACCTCTGGCCAAGGACGTACTTTGTAGTGTGTGGGTGCAATGGTCAGGACACTGCAAACACTTTTGCTCCTGTGGTAAGGCTAGGAGCTTGGTGTTGTACATGGAAAAAAAAGCCTACACAAGTCTGAAGCTTCTGCTGTGAGCACCACTGCTTCATCTTGTTATTCTGGCCCTAAAGGAAACCCTCCTGAAGGAATGCTGTACCCAGCCCCTCTGTTTCTGTGAACAGGAGGTAGCGGTGGCTTCCCAGGGGGAATAAACCAGGCTTTGGTGCTTGCCTGTCTTACTTCTCTGCCTTGTGGGAAAATGTTACGAATCCCTCTGTTTGGGTGATTGCTCACGCTTCTGCACCCTCAGACTTCATCTGTCAACTTTTAGCAGTTTATTATGCACTGATGCTGGGATGGCTCTTGCCAGCTAGGAACTGTTTTCCAGTGTCACTCCCTTGTAGTTGGCATGTGGAACTGCTGTGGCATTTTCTCGATGTTTAATGTGACCTAATTGTGTACTTCCACTGTCTGGGAGGATCAGCTCTCCTGGTGTGACAGTTGCCATAAAATCAGCGGTGCGTCTCTGGCATTTGCAGCTGGGTGCAAGGCACAAGTTCCTTGCTTTTGCTGCATCAGCCCAGTGAAACATTGCGGGGCTGTGTGTGCAGCCAACTGCCTTTTGTTACGCCTGGTAACAGCTTGGCAATATTAAAAAAAATGTAACCTCCAGCTGTTTAATTTGCTCTAGGGAAATAAAAAGGCTTCCTAATAATCTTCATATTTACTTGGCACGTTTGGTTTGAAAGCAGATGGGTTGATTTACGAGATAAATGACAAAGCAAGAGAAGAAGTGTGTCAGTGGCTTTACCATTAGAGAGGAAGGCATTTCTGATATGTGGTTAATCACGATGAACCGTTCTAGGTTTTGGGTTTTTTTTTTTTTTTTTTAACAAGTCAGCTTCTTGGACCTTCTGCCCGCCAGCTTGCTCAGCCAACTAATTCCCTCCGTGCCCATTGTCACCTCCCCCTATGACCTACAGGTAGGGGAAGGTGCAGAGCTGTAATGAAGGAGAGGGGCTGAGGTGGCCATTCCTTCTCAGTTGTGCCTTCTTTGCCCACTCCAAACTTGTCCAGGAGCCTCCCCGTTGCAGCACTCACCCCCTCCCTGTGGCCAGACCAATAAGTGCCTATGTCCTTTTGGATGGGCTGGGAAAGGGTCCTTCCTGAGGCACTGCTGCTTGAGGCACTGAGCAGAGCTAGGTTCTCCAAGCAGGCTGGTGCTGAGGCTGTGCCCTCCCTGCCAGAGCCATGCACCCGTCTGCCCTGGCAGGCAGCTGGCAAGTTGTGAAATATGGTTCAGCACTTTTTTTTTTTTAATATTAAATTGTGCAGCTGTCTTGGAAAGGATTAGAAATCAGTTCTGGAAAAGACTACAGTAGATTTTAGTGAAGAATTCTGCTGTGTCCTTAATTATTGATAAGCATCAGGATGTAAGGACACCATGTTAACCCTTCAGCAGCGAGGAAGATTACAAATAATCTAATAAATGACATTCGCAAATTTTCAGATGGAGTAGGTTTAGTTGCAAGTTCTGCGACTTAGAAGTGAGGAAATATCAGAAATAAGGTTTCTGCTTATTATTTTGTATGTCAGATAGCGTGTTTGGTGAGGCAACTGGGTTAGATGAACACTGTATGTCCCCTTCAACTGAAAGACACCATTCTACGTTTCTGGTGGCACAGGCCTCTCCTAAGTGGTCCCAGATTTGCTTACCACCCCTGCCCTGGTTGCTCTCACCACCTTTCACTAGCGGGTTTTGCTCAGGGGATGAATCAGGGGCAGGTTCATGCCCACAAGGCTCCTGCTCTATGGCCCCAAGGCCAGGCAAGGCTGCAGGAGCACTGTGGAGGGGTTACTGGTTTTGGCAGCTGAATGGTGTCAGGAAAAGCAGCTTCCCTCCCTGCCACGTGTTTCCAGAGGGCTGCTGAATAAGTCAGGGAAGCCAAAGCAAGGCTCCTTTCTGGGCTCAGAAACCTCTGTGCTAGAAGAACCCGTCCCTGCCAGCTAGGGCCCCCCTTGTCCTGCCCATGGTGTGGGTAAGTCACAGGCTCCTCTTCTCTGTGCTGGGATGAACTGCCATGGGAATGCCATTGCCAGCAGCCTGGTGTGCTGGAAAAAGGGAGAAGGGAAGAGGGAATGTGGTGCCAGAGCTGCGTGCCATCGGGTTGTGTTTCCCTCTGAGGACAGAGGGTGTCTGGGCCAAGGTGAGATTGCTGGGAGTGCTTGGATGAGCTGTGCAGGAGACAGGGAGCTCGGGATTGCAGCTGCTGCTGGAACCATTGCCTTAGGTCTGCTTAGTCAGTGTCTGTGTGAAGCGGGACTTGCGCTGGAGAGGTGCTGTCGGGAACAAAGGATGGAGTAAATCCTCTCCGGGGATGTGCAGGGAGGGACTGAGTTGCAGGGAAGGAGAGTATTTCTAAGCCGTATCAATATTTCCCTGAACCTGGGGCTGGAGCAGTGAGGGGGGTGCTTGGGTTTGGCCTGGGCCTGTCAGGAAGAGCCATAAACGAGCCAGCCGAGGCCCTGAACCCTCCCTGGATGTTTGAAACGCTTCCACAGAAAGCCAAGGCAGTCATGATTGCAGAGGACAAGTTGTAGGCAACTGCTTACGATCCGTGGGGAATTTCCTGTGGAATTACCAGTCAGAGAGTGCATGCAAGCAGAGCACATCTTTTGGCTTTTTCCGGTCTGTCACCTCCTGTCTGGCTCTAGAGAGTTTTGTGCACTCCCGTTCAGGAGGCAGCGTGTTTTCAGCTGGAAATTTGGGGTGGTTTTGTTTCCTCAGGGTCTGGGGTCTTTCCTGAGAGAATCAGCCCTCCCATAAATCCCCCGGGTCGTTCTACACAGCTGCTTTGGCCGTGGCTCAGAGAGAGAGAAGGGAAATGACTTTTTAGGGTGTTGAAATTTCTCCAGGCAGGAGTGGGAGGTCGTCTTCCCCCTCCCCAGAGCCCTGCAGGCGCATGGGAGTAGCTCAGTGCCGGCGCAGCTCTCTGAGCAATAACAACGCTTGGGAGGTTCGGGTGTTGATAACAGCTCTCCTGTCTCCTGGGGCCCAAGGTTCGGTCTCACGGTCCCGGACCGGTGAGGGAGAGAAGGAACTTGTGCTATTCCTGGAAAAGCTTCTGTTATTCCTTGTGCAGCCTTTTAATTCTGTGTTCTGATGGACTGTCCGCTGTCTTTCTAACAGGACTTGTCAGAGATTCAGATTTAGGAATTGAATTTGGGTCCGTTCACTTCAGGATCTTGACAAGCCTGAAGGCCTGGGGCGATGACTGCTCTCAGCGAGGGCTCTTTATGAATCCTCTGTCAGATTTCCCTCAGTGCTGGGCAGAAAAGGCGAGGGTTTGGATCAGGAATTCTGCAAGCAGGGCCTGTGTGACCGTTGGCTTCTTGTGTGTGTGTGTGCATCAGTGAGCCAAAATCAAGAGCGAAGGCTGGTTTGGTTTTACGAACTTAGAGTAACTTTAAAAAAAAGTAATCAACTTTTTCTTCTTTTTTAATTTAGGTGCTGGAATTGCCTCTCTGGATGTGTGCTGAGCTCTCGCTGCTGTGGACTGTGCAGCCTTAATTGCTGCAGGTTCCTGTTCTTCTCACCAGCTCAAAGTACACGTGGGGTTTTTTCCCCTTCTATATAGAGCTGTTGAGTTTGGTGATTTTCCTGAATTGAGGATATTGAAGGTCAAGAAGGAAGATTTGTCTCGTGCTTTTCTGTTGTTATTTTTAGCACCTGCTCACCATCTGGACATGGTTGGAATACTGGAAACATAAAAGTTTTTAGATTCAGTGCTTTATGCAAACCCAGGTTTTTTATCTTTTTTTTTTTTTTTGAAAGGTCTCCATTTGTCTGGGCACTGTTCCTGGTAGTTTGATGTAGAAAAGGTCACGTGAACAGCAGGGAGCAGTGAGCACTTGGAAGGGGGGGTGCAGGTATTTCATCCAGGGTGGGGCAGTGAATGTGGCCTAGGAACAGCTCTCTGGTCAAGTGAGCAGCAGAGGAACTGAAGGATGCTCTTCCCCAGCAGAGCTGCTGCTTTGTGCTCTGGGGCAGCGCTGCTGCTGCTGGGCTTCCTCGGGGAAAACAGCTCCTTTAGGATTTGCTTTGCTGCAAAGGTTTCCCTGAGCTGGGTGTCTGCAAGAGGCATCGGGATACCAGTGTCAGGAGTTTTCCATGGTTTCCAGGCTGTTGTACACAGCACGTTCTGGGCAATTTGCGAGCGTGAGGCAGAGCAAAATGGGTGCAATTGGACTCTGCAAATGCAGTTCAGGCAGACGTTGATCTTTTAACTTTTCCATGGCAGGTGCGAATTCTTGGGCATTTGTGAGTCTGCCTTGACGTGCAGGGATTGAAGGTTTTAGGTCTGGAATTGTTTGCTCAGCTTGCTCCAAGGCATGGTGTACTTTTGGAAGTGCCACACGCCTCCCAGGACCAAGGAGCTGCTGGCTGGGTGCCTGGGAACTGGGAGCCACTGGGAGGGCTGGGGGTGACACCTGGAGATGGGCTGGGGAAGCCTCAACTGGGATATTTTCCCCCCTGACGTTGGGTACCGAGGCACTAGGAAAATCCAGGTGTTGGGGAAGATGAAACAGGAAAGCCTTATAAATATGATTGCCTGACAAAAGATTTTGGGAATATGAAAACTATAAGCGACATCGAAATGAAAGCCACCTTTTGAAATACCAAGTCTTAGTTACTGAACAACTGGAAAACAATGGTATGGCTGACTGAAGGTAATCCCCTCTTGATTGAACAATACCCTCTGCTTGCAGGCAGGTCCAAGGGTCAGAGCAGACTCTACTAGCTCAGCAGAAGGGGTCCAAAGAGTAGTTTTTAGAAGTTAAGATGTAACACTCTATGGTAATATAAGAACTCTTATAGGCTGTATGTAAATGCTATAGGATTTGTATCTTGTATTAGATTGGTTAGTGACAATTAGAATATTCAGTACAGAAGATGATTTATTGTATTGTAACCAGGACTTCAGACACTCTTACTATACTCTACACACATTCTCTCTCACTACTTCTTCACCTTCATTCCTCTCTCTCCCTCTCTTTACTTACCCGCTTACTCTCTTGCTCTCTTGGGCCTGCTCAGAGCTGCCAGCTGCAGCTCTAAGCAGTGCCCCTGTACCCACGCCCTTTGCAATAAACCGCGTGTTCCAAGATCTGACTGCAGAGATCTGTCGTCACCGTCCCGACCGTCCGAACCCGCACCGAGCACCCCCGAGGCAAAGCTCCCACATCCAGGACTCCAGGATGTTTGAGTGTATCTCAAGGTACACCTGGACCTTTGCCCTGTGGCGCTCTTGAGTTTCTGTTGACTTGCCTGAATTGAGGCTACTGAGGGCGGTGGAAGATAATTTGTCTTGTTTTGTGCTTCTCTGTTGTGAGTTTTGCCTTTCAGGCTTTTCAGCTACTTTTTAAACTCAGAGTAAAAACAACCTGCTGCGCTGGCTGGGGATGTTTTCCCTCCCGGCTGGGTTTTTTTATCTGGGACCCGGCCGGTCTGTGAGGTGCCGTTCATCGCCAGGGTTTGGGTGCCGACCGTGCCGGGGATTTGTCAGGCGGGATGATTTTGGGGCTCCCGGGAACCGCGTTCCCATGGGGTGCTCTCGAGACGAGAGCGAGGGTGGGTTTGTGTGTCAGCTGAAGGAGGTGTGTGGTGGATGAATGTTTTGTTCTCCCTGTGCTGCTGTTGTTTTGGGTTTCCTGGAACAATAAAATGCAATGAATTTTCCAGAAATAGAACAATTGTTACATTGTACTGATAGGGGGTTGGCTTGTGTTGCTCTGTGTTGGTGTTTGCTGCTGCACTTGCACATATTGCTCTGTATGTCAATTGGACTTTGACCAGTGTGCATATGGATTGTATTTGTGCTTGTGTACATTGTTGTTTCCACTTGCTTTGCCGAAGTGTAAATAAAAAACCCTCGTTCAATCAAGTTGAATAAACCCTAATAAAGATACCCCCCTCCTCCCTTTTGGTTGCTTTCTTCCTTTGGTGTGGTTTAGTAATTTTTTTGCCGTATTTCTTGCTTTGCTACTCTGCTTTGCTTTACTTTTCAGTCTATTCCTCACTTGACTTTTTCTAACTCTTTATCTTTTTCTTGCTGTTTAACTGTTTCTGGATGTCTCTGTCACTCTATTTCTCAGTTTCTCTTTTTCTCTTCAACACTAATTCTCTTTTACACTCGATTTCTTTTTCTCTCAAACCCTATTCTTCTGTTTCTCTATTCCTTTTTCTATTTTTCTTTCTCTTTCTTTCTGACTCTTTCTTTCTCTCTGACTTTATTTCTCTCTTTCTGACTTTCTTTCTTTCTCTCAGACTTTCTTTCTTTCTCTCTGACTTTATTTCTCTCTTTCGGACTTTCTTTCTTTCTCTCGGACTTTCTTTCTTTCTCTCTGACTTTGACTTTCTTTCTCTCTCTCTCTCTGACTTTGATTTTCGAACTACCTTTCTCACCTTCCCTCCTTTGTTCATTTTTACCTTTCTACCTTTGTTTGTTTCTGTAGCAGCTTGGAATAAAACAAGAGACCACTCTTTCTTCAGGCATGATCTGCCCCAGGCTTTGTGTTTCTATTTTGGGAAAGTTTTAACAGTTTTGGGAATGGGCACAGGGAAAGACAAAACAGATCCATGCCCACAGACTGGTCAGGGCAGACTCTCTGCCCCTTCTGGGCCACTGACTCAAACATGAAACCCCCCAGCTTTCTGGGAGGTGAAGGAAGAACAGTCACACCTGGTGCTTCTACCTGTAGCCATTTGCCTGCTCTGCATCTTTGCCAGGAGAGCAGAAGGCCCTTAGCAAAGTGAAGATCAATGGAACAAGTTGCTCTTCCACACAGGGCTCTCGTTAAGGCTGGAATGGCTGCTGCCAGCCTCTGCACTTTCTGCCTCCCCAACTTCCTACCTTTGTTCATTTCTACCTTTCTATTTTTCTACCTTTGTTGCTTTCTACCTTTCTCAATTTCTAACTTGATACGTTTGTTTGTTTCTACCATTCAAACTTTCTATCTTTCCATCTTTCTTCATTTCCAACTTTCTGCATTTCTACCTTTGTGCATTTGTTCATTTCTACCCTTCTGACCTTCTGCCTTTCTACCTTTTTTGTTTCTACTTTTATGACTTTGTACCACCTAAGTTTTCTCTCTTTTTACCTTTGTTCATTTTTACTTTTGTTAGTTTCTAACTTTCTACATCTCTGACTTTCTCTCTTTGTTTGTTTCTAACTTTCTAGATTTGTCCCTTTCTGCCTTTGTTTGGAACTTTGAAACTTTATACCTTTGTTTTTCTCCCCATTTTTACCTTTCTAACTTTGTTTTGAACACTCTACATTTCTAACTTTGTGCCTTTCTAAATTTGTGTTTTACTTTCTGACTTTTACCTTTCTAACTTTGTTTCTAACCTTCTTGTTAGAGTGAAGGCTCCTCTGGCCTCAGGCCCAGAGGGAAGCCAAAGCACTAGGTTTGAATTAAAACCTTTGGACAAGCTGACATCCATGGAGCCACACCGAAGTGAAATAGAAATACAGATTTTTAACTTTTAGTAGAAATAGATGCTAAGTGCCTTAAACCTGAAAAAGCTGTAGCAGAGATCTTAAACACAGTTCTTGCTGCAGCAGTGTTACCTTTTCACAGAATTCTTTACTTTAGACAAAATCTAGATAGAATTTCACTGTTCACATGTTTTAGATGGAGTGTTCACATAAACCATAAGAGCTGATAGAAACTGTATGTGCAAATCTGTGTAATACAGATGTAACACTTGTGTGAGGCTTACGAGTGTTAGAGCAGGATGGGTTAAGAAAAAGAAAACTAGAATCGTGTGTTAATCTTATTGGTCAATTAACAAATAGAATCCACACTTCTGTAAGAAAAAAATAGAGTGTATGGAGCATATAGAAGAAGCTGGTTTTGCCTGTTGCTGCTGCTTGGCTTTATCGTAACCCCATTCGAACTCTGCCTTCAAGACAGCTGTGAGACTGTGAAATAAAGAACTCAGCAGAACAGCAGCCTCCTCTGCTCTTTCACCCTGGTCCGAGAAGGAGGGGTACCCTGTCAAAGGCTCAACACCTTCTGCCTTTGTGACTTTGTTTCTAAATTTCTACCTTTCTAATTTTGTTTGTTTCTACTTTTTTTTTGTTTCTTTGTTTTTAACTTTCAACCTTTCTCCCTTTAGAAATTTGTTTGTTTCTTGTATTTTACCTCTTGGATTGTTTCTAAATTTCTGCTGTTGTAACTTTGTTTCTAACTTTCTACTTTTTAAATTTCATTTGTTTTTAACTTTTTATCATTCCTCCCAGCGAGGGATGTGTGCAGAATACCAAAACGTGTTAAGTTCTTCTTTTATGCATCAATAGACAAATGCTACTGATTTAGATGTAAATTCATTTTGAAATGAGCCAGCCCTCCCTCTCTAATCTGTTGAATATAGGAGTACAAGAAGCTGAGAATAGAGATCAGCAAGTTTTGAGAATAACGAGCCGGTGTTTTTCTGTAGGAAGGAAAGCAGCAAGCGCCTGGCCCCAGGAGCCGAGACGCTCGGGCTGCAGGAGCTGCAGAGCGCCCGGAGCCGGCTTTTCCCTGTGCTCTGTGCCTGCCCCCGGGCTGAGCTGGGCGGCGCTGCTGCCGCCTGGTGGCGAGAGCGCGGCACTGCCGCCCCCGACACGGCGCCCCGGCGCTGCTGCCGCCCGGTGCCGGCTGAGCCGAGAGGGCGGCGGCCTCGGTGGCTGCCGAGCGTGGCAAGGAGCGGGAGCGAGCGGGGCCGGGTCTGTCAGCGGAGGGGAGGGGCGAAGGGCGGTTCGCAGCGCCAAGGGACACGGCCGTGCACGAGCGGGGCCACAGCTATGGAAAGGAGCGGGCGCCGTGCGGGGCGGTGACCGCGGGGAATGACAGCGCGGGGGGCGGCCCGGCGGGGCCGGTTTTGCCGGGCAGCAGAGGCGCGGTCGCAGCGCGACCCGGGCGGGAGGCACCGGGCGGGCACGGTCGGAATAGAGCCGCTCGCGTGTCGCTCTCAAGGAGGCGGCTCGGAAAGGAAGGCGCAGTTCCGCGCTCTCGGGACGGCGTTAAGTGACGTTTTTATTAGAATATTATAGTATTTATTTTATTTTATTATTTTATTATCTGCCAGGACCTTGCAGAGGGTGGTTTACACTTCCGCCACACTCAAGATGGCGGACGCAGTAGGCCCCCTGCGAGAGGTGTCCCTGCCGATGCCTGCCGCCGGTCGCGGAGCCGTCGGCCGCCTCCGGCGCGGCTGATCCCACCAGTCGTGTCCTCGCACCGGGAAGCAGCGCAGAAAATCGCGCGGAAAGCGCGGGGCCGGCGTCGGAGTCCGGGCCGGATTCAGGCAGCCGACTAGACAGAAGCCCTTGTGAGGGGCGGCGGGGGCCCTAAGTGTACCACACTAAAGATGGCGGCTCGACCGGAAGTGGCTTCTGCCAGCACCCAAGATGGCGGCGAAGGGCGGAAGTGTCGTCATGGCCACACTAAAGATGGCGGTCGTGTGCGCTGTTTTCTGACCTTCTCAATATGGCGGCAGGGAAGGCCCCCCCCAAGCTGCGTCTATTCGGCTGCCTGAACGCGACGCCGACGCCGACGCCAGCCCAACGCTTGCACGCAATTTTCTGAGGCGTTTCCCGCTACGCGGACACCGACTGTGGGGTCAGCGGCGCCTGGGGCAGGCGGGAGCATTCAGGCAGTCGAATAGACGGACCGGGGGGGGGGGGGGGGGGGTCCTTCCGGCCGCCATCTTGAGAAGGTCGAATAGCCACATCGGTGCGGTACCGGTGACTCCCGCCCTTCTTCGCCAGGAGCGGCAATGGCGGGGAGCCCGGGGAGCAGCGCTGCAGGGCCGGGGGCACCGGGGCGGGTGCTCCGGGCTCGGAGGTGAGCGGGGAACGGGGACAGCCCCGAGCGGACGGTGGGGGCCGCGGGGGATCGGTATTCCGGCCCAGGGATGAGTGTCGCGGCACAGGGGTGGCTGTCCCGGCACAGGGATGCGTTCCTGGACTGTCTAACAATATTATATAACGATCGTACAAGGAGATCTGTATAAAAAAATCCTCCGTGGTCATCCTTCTCCCAGCCCCGCTGTGTTTTCAGGATCTTGGGGGAAGAGTTTGGGTCTGGACAAGGCTCTCGGGCACAGGGTGGGATTCTTGGGGTGCAGGGCCAGGATTTGGACTCGATGCTCCCTGTGGGTCCCTTGCAGCCCAGGAAATGCTGCGATCCTGTGCCTCTGAGGGTGAAATAAAGGGGAGCGGTGGGGTTTGTGCCCGCTGTGTTCACGGCCCCGCCGGCTCAGGGCGGGTTAAAGGCGCAGCTGCCCCGAGACAGCGGGACCGGCCGGGGCTGCTCGCTCCCGGTGCTGCCGCCTCGTGGGGAGAGCCCGGCACTGCAGCCCGCGCAGGCGCTGGACCACGGGATGGGCGTGGAACAGCAGCGCAGGGGATGCTGAGGCAGCCCAGGGAGTGCTGCGGTCCCAGGGAAGGCTGAGGCGTCCCCTGCCCGGGGCACTCGGCAGCAAAGCCCTGATGTTGAGCAGAAAAAGGAAAGTTCTGGGTTAGTGGGAGGAGGTTTCTGGAATGGAGCTGGGACAGGTGCTGATCCACTCATGGAATCACGGGCTGGTTTGGCTTGGAAGGGACCACCAGGATCATTTACACTCTGTTTGTTGTCTGATTGCACAGCGAAGAACATCCAGAACTGCCGCCTCACCCTCACGGACAGCAGGAATGTCTTCCATAGCTCTTGTTTTGGAATGGGAATGGCTGTTGGGAGCTCTGGCAGGACCAGGTAAGAAGAGAAATGGGATCATTGTGGCTGCTGCTGGAGGTGGTTTTCTGCTTTCCGGCTGTTCTTCTCATTGATCCTTTCACAGCAGTGTTCTAGGGCACGTTTGAGGGTAATTGCAGGAATTTGAAACCAGATAAAAACTGGTGGGGAAAAAATGTGAACGTGATCCATTTCTGGTAGTTCCAAGCTTCTCCCACAACACCGTTCCGGGGGAAACCTGATGAAAGGGTAAAGACGCAGAGGAACAAGTGCTGTAAAGCCCCCTGGCGCTCTGAGAGAGCAAACCTTCCAGTAGTCCCAGCAGATCTCTTGGAGAAAGTGTGGGATCGCAAGGTTTTCCAGGAAAGCAAAACAAGGGCAGAGATGAGGGAATGGGCTTCCAGTTCTTCCTTTAGCTGAAAGCCAGGGGGAATTGAGAGGGGCCACAAGAACTGTTTGTGTAGGCAAATGGGAGTTTGGGGGCTGAATCTGAGTTTCCCTCTGGGGTATTTTTGAGGGAAAAGCTGAGGTGGTGTTCAAGGGAGAGAATGCAGATTTTTGGGGTGGAAAAGGTTGAATCAATATTGTAGAGGAAGTAAAACGTTGGGGGTAAAAGTGGATGCAATGTGGAGGGGACAGATTGAATATTTTGGAGGCAAAATGGGGAACTGAGTAGTGGAGAGATGGGGAACATTTTGGAGGCAACACTTGACAAACTCTCTGGGGTGGAGAACGACCACATTGAGGGAAAAATGAGGTGATGAGCAGTGGGCACGTAGGGAAGGTCGTGGGGGTAAATCTTGAGAAAAGCCCCGTGGTATTCAAGAAATCCTTGGAAGCAGGACTGAGGAATTCAGTGGTGGAAAAATAGGGGAATTTTGCGGGGGTAAAACTTTAAAAGATCTAAGAGTTGAGAGTGTGTGTTTTTAGGTAGGAAGGATGTCTTGTTGAAGTTGGGCGTCTGGATTGTGGCATTTATGGATCACAGGGTGTTTTCCCAGAAAGTAGAAGATAAAGGAGACTCCCAAAGCCTCGGTAGCTGTGTTAAGAAATCCGTCCCAGGGAAGAAAGGTACCTAAACCTCCTAGAAGTAGGGACTAATTGGCATGGGAAGGGGAAAACCCACCCCCAGTGGGAGAGAGCACGCCGGGTAAGGGAAGAGAAGGATGCCCTTAAGAACAAGCAGGGAAGGTGAATTTCTCGGCTTGCTGAAATGTATCAAAAAGTTTGGAACCTGGGTCTGTGTGGAGGCCGGGATTTTCTCGGCCATATGCAGAGCCCAGCACTAGGAATAAAGGAATTCCAGGCTTTACAACGCCAAAAATGCAGTACCAGAGAGTTCTGTTATCCCGAGGACTTGGGGGATATTTGGCAAAAATTTCCGGGGGCCCAGGCTGGACCGAGCTTTTAACGCTCCCCGGATTCTCGGGATCGGGGATTCCAGCGTGCCCTGCACGGGTTTTTTCAGGGAAGTCCCAAATCCTTCGTGTGAGCACGAAGCAGAATCCCCTGGGAGCTGTGAAGGCAACAGGATATTTCTTGGGAATTTTGAAGGGTTGGGTGAGTCCTCAGTGTTAGGTTGGAATGAACGCAAATTGTCCGGGAGTTGCTGGTTTGGGGATGGCCGGGTCTGGGTTTGGATTTGTGGGCACCGAGTGTTCCTTGTGTCAGCTTTAGGTCTTCTGGATTGGTGGGAGTAGTCAGAGAAAAGAGAAGGCAATTGAAATGCGGAGCTCCATTCCCGGAGAAATGGTCGGGATGGGAGCGGGAAGGCTGTGGAGCTGCTGGGAGCTCGTGGAGAACGAAAGGATCTGAGGCCTGGAGGCAAAAGCTGTGGAACAAAGCCTGAAAAGGGTGTGGGGTGGGGCGGGAGGGGGAGGAGGGCACCGTGGTGGGGGGGAAAGAGGGAAAGGATCCCTGCTCCGGGAATCCAGCAGGGACCAGGAGAGGATCATTTTCCATCCACTGCTCTCAGTGGAATCCTAATAAGGACGGTGGAAGGGAAGTGATTCGTTTGTTCTTAGGTTTGGAATGAAAGGTGCTCTTGCAGAGGGGACTATTGACCTGTTAAAATTCTGTGGGATACAGGAAAAGAGGGAGGAAGCAAGCAGCTGGGGAATGAAGGGGTGGATTTTTTGGTGGATACAGGGAAAGAGACGGGAAGGGGCTCTCAAGTAAAATACACCTCACGGGCAGCACCAGGAGAAGCCTCAAGTGCCCTTTTTTTCCAAGCTCTGGCATTCCAGAGGAGTAAGCAGTGGTCAGCCCATCACTTTCTGTATTCCTTGGATGCCCAGTGCTTTGTTGGGAAGAGATAATATTTGGAAATGAACAAATCCGGGGATGTAATTTCCTGATAGTAAAGCCCCAGAGAGCCTGGTTTTGATATCCTTCCAGCACCCAAACGCAGCAGAGGGAATCCTGGCGGAGCTGGAAAACGCTGTCGCTCCGTCGGTGGAATTCCTGGGAACTGGAAAGCAGCAGAAGCAGCAAGAACAGAGTTGGAAGCAGGCTCCAGCCGGGTAAGGCAGACACCAAATCCTTTGGAACTGGGCAGGGGTGGGAAGAATGAATTCTTACATTTGTAGCCCATGGATTCCTGAGCAGGATCCCGGCAGGGAAGACTGCAGGGATCAGGCTGGGGCCTGATCGCAGCTGGGGGCAGCGAGCCTTGGAATTGGCTGAAGGGAAGAAAGAGGGATCCTTTGAGCACAAGGATCAGGTGTCAAATGCGGAGATGGCATCAGACAATTCCTCGGGAGGGTTTAGTTCCTGGGCCAAATCGATCTCCTGCCTTGTGAAGGAGCTCAGAGATCTGGGAAGAGCCCAAGCAATGCAGGGAATGCACCAGCAGATAAAAGTGCCGGGGAACGGTGGGGAAAAGCATCCGAACGGGGGGCCTCGTTTTGTACAGGGACGGTACAAAAAATTGTCCGAAAGAATAGGAATGGAATGGGATTTTACGTATTCCTCGGAGGCCACAATCCAGTGGGAAGGCTGAGAGAAAGAAACAAGGCCTAAAAAGGCAGATGAGCCAAATCTGCCCAAAGCCTCCAATGGCCACATTCCCTGGCACTGCTGAGGACTTCAGCCAAGCTCCAAGCAAAAGGTGAGCCCCTGATTTTGGTGCCAAGGGAAACTCCAAGTTAAGAATGATCCAAATATGAAGCGCTTCTCACAAAACTCAGCTTTGCAAACCTTTCTTTGGGCTAAAATAGAAAAGATGGGAATGCCCTTGGCAGAAAAGCAGCTGTGAGGCACAGCAGGCTTCAAATGCCTGTCAGCAGGAGCTCCAGGAGAAACGGCTGTGGCTCCGGGCATCCTGGGCTTTCCAGGCAGGTTTTGTACTGGATTGCAAGGCAGTTTTCCTGCCTCTGGGGGGTGGCACCTGCATCCCACTGGAAAGGGAAAATGTGGAGAGAGGGGCAAGCGGGAAGACGGTTGCTGATTGTGTCCTTGGATCGCAGTTCCTCCCGGTGAGTCTGTGCTGCTGGAAGTTTGAAGGAGATCAGCCTTGGAGTACGTGTGGGTTCACCTGTGGGGTTTGGGAGCGACGCCGGACATGAAATTCCAGGGATGTTCCCCTTGCTGGAGTGAGAAGCAGTGGAAGCACTTTGCTGTCTGCTTCTTCATCGCCTTCGCCTCGGTCCCCTGGGGCTCCAGGTAATCCCCTCTCACCTTTGCTTTTCCAAGGGTCTCTAAATGAGGGCTTGAGCTTTGGTGTAGCTCCCTTTACAGGGAAGATCTGTTCCAGGAAAGGTCTCCTGGTCTGGCCCGATGGCGTTGCAGGCAGAGCAGGAAACCCCGCAGCTCCTGTGGCTCCCTCATCTGATTTGCCTGCAGGCAGCAGCAAGGATCATTCCCAAGTGTCATCCCCTGGCTCTGTGACTCGGTGAGGTTGTGTTCCCCCAAAGGCCAGGGGCCGCTTTGTTTTGCAGCTTACGAAAGTCCAGCTCGGTGGTGCTGGGTTTGGTTTTTGTGTGCAATGAAGGCACTAAAAAATTCCCCTCCTTCACTGGCACAGCCCTGGAGTGGGAGCAGATTCCCCTTATCCCGCAGTTATACCGCTCCTGCCCTGGATCCCTGCGGTGCCGTGTGTTCTCCAAGCTCACAGCACTGCTGGCTCTAGACAAGAAAAACAATCCCTGTTCCTTCTCTTCTCTGTCCTTGATGTTCCCAGGCCCTGCATCTCCCTGGCTATTCCCTGTGGGAGTCTTCATCTCCATCCCACCTTATCCCGATCAAATAAGGGTCTGAGACGTGTTTAGCAGCAAATGCATTCTTGTAAAGAAAGCCAAGAGCAAAGAGCATCCAGATGCAGAGAAGTCTTTAGAAAAGCGTTCCAGACGTGCAAATGAGGGATGTGTCTTCCTGCATCTCCTGTTGTTTTTCTCTGTCACGTTTTGGAAGGGTTTCTCTCAGTGATTTCCTGCAGTCCAGGTGCGTCCCTTCTTTTGTCCAAATCCAGTGCCAGAGGATCGAACAACTGACAAGTGGGGCCTGGGATGAAAACAGTTCTCCTAAAATGAGGGAAACAATGCTAGAAGAGAAATGAGCATCCTTTTAATGCCTGGAATAAAAATGCTGGAAAAGGGCACTTTTTATTTGATAAGGTGTCATTCTCCTTTTTTTTTCCATAGCTAAAACTCCACGGTGAGCAATCAGAGCAGAAATAGGAAATGCAGGAGTCTTGGATTCCACAGTGGGATTAACTTCCCTTTTCTGCTCTCTTTCAGGACAGGAAAAACCACTGAACTCGCCCCATCTTTGGGACCAAGAGCTTTGGTGCTGGAGTAGGCAAAGCCAGCTAGGGCCCTCCTTGTCCTGCCCATGGTGTGGGTCAGGGACAGGCTCGTCTTCTCCTCTGTGCTGGGATGAACTGCCTAGGGAATGCTATTTCTGACAGCCCGGTCCTAGCCCCGGCTACTGGAAGTGGGCGGAGGTGAAGAGGCAAGTGCCAGAGTTGCTTGGGGATGATGGAATTGTGGTGTTTGGCTGTGCCCAGAGGGGCAGGTTGGGCATTTCTGTGTGTCTGAGGACCGGTTTGGGTGCTGGGGAGCCCAGGGAGCCGAGCTCTCAGTGCATTCCCAGCTCACCCGGGGGTGGGAGCTGGTGCAGGGCTGGGTGACAGCCTCTGGTCGGGCTCGGGGCAGGCCCTGGCCCCGGCACAGACACGCTGGGGTGGTTTGGGGACGCTTGGGGAGCCGTGGGAAGAAAATGAGGGATGGTGCTGGGCAGAGCGATCGGCCTGTGCTCGTGTCAGCGCAGCCGTGCAGGGCACTGGGATCTGGGTAAAGCACCGGCTCTCC
This sequence comes from Coloeus monedula, assembly GCF_965178545.1. Taxonomy (NCBI): domain Eukaryota; kingdom Metazoa; phylum Chordata; class Aves; order Passeriformes; family Corvidae; genus Coloeus; species Coloeus monedula. The sequence goes on from NW_028120512.1 coordinate 81,286, forward strand.
TGGTGTTCAGGGATGCAAGGTCTGTATTTATCCATACATATTTATCCCTACATATTTATCACTATATTTATCCATGGATTATCCATATATGTTTATCCATATACATTTATCCATATATTTATCCACGTATTTACCCATGTATTTATCCCTATATTTACCCATGTATTTACCCAGGTATTTTATGAACACTCAAGTGCCATATCCATGTATTTTATGAGCACTTCCAGGGTTGGTGACTCCACCACTGCCCTGGGCAGCTGTTCCAGCGCTGGACAACCCTTCCCATGCTGGGCCAGGAGATGGATTCTGGAAATGCAGACTCTGAGGAGCTGGGGATTAAGGCAGCATTGGATTCCTTTATTCTCCCAGAAGGATAAAGGAGATTTATCCCCAGACGAACCAGAGGTGATCACACTGAGGTCATTAGTGGGATTTCTTCCTTACTCCCACAAATACCCACTGGGGTGACAGAGTTCCCTACAAGGGCAGTGTTGGAAGGAGCTGCTGGAATGTTTTGCTGTTTATTGGGATTCACAGGATGTTTGGTGTCTCTCAGAGCTGTTCCAGGCTCTCCACAGACCCAAACGCTCCTCACACTTCTCCTCAGAGTAGAGAGGTTTCCCAGAGTGCTGGTTTTTAATTTCAGATGCTGGGATAACGACACGGCTTCAGGAGGCAGGAGACTCATTGTGCTGTGCCTCAGTCCAGGCAGGGACAACCCCCAGCTAATAAAAACCTCTTTAAAGCACAAAAAGTCCCATTAAACTGATATTATAAAGGCTGCAAATTGAAGCAGGCCTCAATCAGAAAGCAGCAGAATTTAATTCCCCCCCCCTTGTCCATTTGCATGATGATCTCCTTCCTAATTGCCCATCTATGCTTTTCCCACAGAAGTGCTGTCCCGAGGTTGGAGATGGTTCCAGCTTTATGGAGCTTTGATCTTTATCTGGTTTTACTTTTTACAGAGCACAGAACCCGAGAGTGGCAACTGCTTTCCTCTTGTTCCTCCTGTGGCAGTGAACTGCTCTTCCCGAGGACGGCTGCAGGAATTCTCAGGCAGCATAACGTATGGAATGCCAGGCACGCTACAGAATTCCAGTGGGAGCAGCAGGAACTTCTGTTCTTTACTGGCAGGGCTGTGCCATGAAGGGGAGCTCGGAGATATTGGTCAGCTCAGGGAATGAGCCTGGCTCATGGTAAGGAAATTCACTGTGCAGTTACTTCGGGCCCTTCTTCTCCTTCTCCTTCTCCTTCTCCTTCTCCTTCTCCTTCTCCTTCTCCTTCTCCTTCTCCTTCTCCTTCTCCTTCTCCTTCTCCTTCTCCTTCTCCTTCTCCTTCTCCTTCTCCTTCTCCTTCTCCTTCTCCTTCTCCTTCTCCTTCTCCCTCTCTTCCCAACACCAGTTCCAGACCTCAGTATAATCCATGTTCCCACAGCCTGACCTTGCAGTTTTCCCAGTTTAGCAGCCCCAGCCACACTTGCAGCCTCTTTGTCTGGACTTTGTCTTGCTGAAATCTCCCTTTGTTGATCCTTTGCTGCCTCACCTTTTATCCAGCAATAACGTGCAGTGGGTGGCAGCTTCTCAGAATTCCCTCCCTGTTCCACTGGAAACATTCCCAAGTGGAAGCAGCTGCACTGCCCATCAGCACTTGCCTGCTTTTAGGGGTGGTTGAGGCATGAAGGATGCAACAAATGGAGTTGGCTCCAAGGGGATGAAATGCTCCCCCTGAGGCTGCTCAGAGAGCTGGAGCTGAGGAATCCGGGTGGGAATCACTGCAGGAAGAAGGAAGGAAAAGAGAGCAGAGGAACAGGGATGCAATTCCAACCTCTCCAAAGACTGGGATGGGCACATTCACCATCACCATTTAATCTAGACACGATTTCTTCTTTGCCTCTGGCTGCCAGGAGCAGGATGAGCAGTTTAATGAGTTTAAATAGTGAATAGTTTAATTAGCTGGAAGAGACTGGATCAATAGCTGCTTAAACAAACAACTGGATCCCTGTTTCCAAGCTTGGATGTAGTTTTGGAAGGTTCCCGGCAATTTGGCAGGGATTAGTGATGCTGAGAATGTGCTTTTTTGTGGGTTTGGGGCTTTTACTCCTGTTCACGTGGCTGCTTTTTCTTGTTGAGTGGCAAACAGGAGGGAAAGAGCAACGATGGAAGGAATTCCACTCTTGCTGCTTGAAGGGATGGATCAGGAAGGGAACAGGCTGCAGGGAATTTGGAGTGCAAACTGAGAGCTCTCCGATATTTTCGGCTCAGTCAGTCCATCAGTGCTTGGTAGCTGTTTAGGCCACGTGCAAGGTGAATGATGGTGCACATGGCAGAGCTGCTGGTGGCTCCTTCCCCTGCCCGGCTGTCAGTCACCCTGCAGGGTGCTGGAGCAGCGTGCCAGAGGCCATGGATCCTATGGATCCCATGGATCCCAGGGGCGTGATCAGGAGCCTGAGCCTGCTGGCCACTCCTTGCTCTCTCTTATCCTGATTTTTCAGCTCTGCAGCGAATCCAGCTTGAGTTTTTCAACCCCCTAGAAACCCAGGGACCTTTCATGTCTGTTCTCAGATCTGGGATTTAAATCCAGCCCTTATCAAAGCACCCCGTGACCAGGCAGGCCCTGAATCCCAGCAGGGATCTGATAAAGAGGGACCTGACATCCTAAAGAAACCCTTTGAAATCCTGCTGGGATTGATTTGTATCCATAATGGAGCCCCGAGCTCTCTGCCAGGGAGAGATGAAGCTGCTCCTTTGCTTTATTATCCTCAGGCCCTTCCCAGCTTTGAGGGAAATTCAGTCCCTCTTCAAGCCCCAAAATCATGGAAAAGCTCCTTTGTATCCTCTCCACAGCCCCTACGTGGATTAATCAACTTTTTATTTGATATGGTGTCATTCTCCTTTTTTTTCCATGGCTAAAACTCCACGGTGAGCAATCAGAGCAGAAATAGGAAATGCAGGAGTCTTGGATTCCACAGTGGGATTAACTTCCCTTTTCTGCTCTCTTTCAGGACAGGAAAAACCACTGAACTCGCCCCATCTTTGGGACCAAGAGCTTTGGTGCTGGAGTAGGCAAAGCCAGCTAGGGCCCTCCTTGTCCTGCCCATGGTGTGGGTCAGGGACAGGCTCGTCTTCTCCTCTGTGCTGGGATGAACTGCCTAGGGAATGCTATTTCTGACAGCCCGGTCCTAGCCCCGGCTACTGGAAATGGGCGGAGGTGAAGAGGCAAGTGCCAGAGTTGCTTGGGGATGATGGAATTGTGGTGTTTGGCTGTGCCCAGAGGGGCAGGTTGGGCATTTCTGTGTGTCTGAGGACCGGTTTGGGTGCTGGGGAGCCCGGGGAGCCGAGCTCTCAGTGCATTCCCAGCTCACCCGGGGGTGGGAGCTGGTGCAGGGCTGGGTGACAGCCTCTGGTCGGGCTCGGGGCAGGCCCTGGCCCCGGCACAGACACGCTGGGGTGGTTTGGGGACGCTTGGGGAGCAATGGGAAGAGAATGAGGGATGGTGCTGGGCGGAGCGATCGGCCTGTGCTCGTGTCAGCGCAGCCGTGCAGGGCACTGGGATCTGGGTAAAACACCGGCTCTCCTGGTGTTCAGGGATGCAAGGTCTGAGGGACTGGATTTACTTGGGGCTTTCCAGGACAGCAGGAAGAAGAGGAAATGTGGTGCCAGAGGTGCATCCCATCAGGTTGCATTTCCCTCTTTCCCATTTCCATTTCCTCCTCAGTGCAGGTGTCCCCTGCAGCCCATGAGCACGGGGCCGGTGACAGCTCCCTGTCTGTAGAGGGATTCCTTATGGAACAAGGGCATATGATACCCCTGGAAAGACTGGACACTGCAGGGTTGCTGAGGAAAAGCTCCTGAACAGGCCCCTGACTGCAGGCAGCCCTGAGAGTCCTTGGCAAGGTATACAGCTGCCCGGCTCCCCCTCTGATTAGAGTCCATCTAGAGGGACTGGGCATGAATCTTTGCAAAAGTAGATATAAGTTGGCATAGTTGAACAATAAAGGGAGAAGGATGCTTAATCGTATCGGTGTACGTGTCGTTTATGCGGCCAGCTCTCCGGACTCGGTCCTAACACCTGTCCTCCTCCTGTGCCCCTTTTGTTGGACAAGTCTCAAATGGCAACACACATTCCCAAAGCCTGTCTGCTTCCTTAAATCCATGGACCAGCTAGTGCTCTCACTGAACAGCTGAAATGAGCTTTCAGAGCCTATAAACTAGCAGGAGTGACAAACAAAGGGATTTGAATCTGGAAATAGGTGAGGTCCACCCACCCACTGCTGCTGATGCAGAGACTGGGGCTCGGGGCATCTGTGCAGCCCTTCCCTTTGGCACTGATCCTGCACTGGAATGTTGTGTTGCTGCCAAACCGGGCCTCAAACCAGAAGAAGGTAAGCCCTGACCATTTGCCCCTGACCCTGGCACACCCACAGTGTGTTATCTGGAGCGTGTGCCTCAGCTGGTGTCACTTGAGTTTCACCAGAGTTGCAAGTTGGCTCCTGCTCTGGGCGATTGCGAGTGACCATCGCATCAGTTCTGCACTAAACACCGTTTAGCCAGACCCAGAGATTTGGCCACATAGTGACTTCTGAACAGAAAATCAGAATGCAGGAAAAGTGCCAGGACCACGGACGGGCCCAGGTACAGCACGGTCTTTGTGGGTCACTGTCACTCCACTCTTACAGTCTCTCCTCATCTTTCTTGTGGGCTCCCTTCAGGTACAGGAGCCATTGCTCACTGGTGTTTTTGACTATTCTCTGTCAAGGAAAGGAGTTGAATTTCCTTATCAAATCTAATATATCCCATCTGGAGCACTAACTGAATTAGATAATTGGATAATTAGTTAATTAGCCAATTTTTCGGCGCGCACACACACCACCCACACCTATCACTCATCCTAAGCTCTACCCCCCATTCATCGCAGGCTCCCACCCCACACACATGTGTCACGCCCCCCCTGGCCCGTGTAACGCCCCCCCGTCCCCGGCCCCGCCCCCGCCGCGCGCGTCACGCTGTTCCGGCCCCGATCACCGCCCCCGCCGCGCGCGTCACGCCGCTCCGCCCCCGGCTCCACCCCCGCCGCGCGCGTCACGCCGCTCCGCCCCGGCCCCGCCCCCGCCGCGCGTGTCACGACGCTCCGCCCCCGGCACCGCCCCCGCCGCGCGCGTCACGACGCTCCGCCCCCGGCTCCGCGCGCGTCACGACGCTCCGCCCCCGCCGCGCGCGTCACGACGCTCCGCCCCCGGCTCCGCGCGCGTCACGACGCTCCGCCCCCGCCGCGCGCGTCACGACGCTCCGCCCCCGGCTCCGCCCGCGCCGCGCGCGTCACGACGCTCCGCCCCCGGCACCGCCCCCGCCGCGCGCGTCACGACGCTCCGCCCCCGGCACCGCCCCCGCCGCGCGCGTCACGACGCTCCGCCCCCGGCACCGCCCCCGCCGCGCGCGTCACGACGCTCCGCCCCCGGCTCCGCCCGCGCCGCGCGCGTCACGCCGCTCCGCCCCCGCCGCGCGCGTCACGACGCTCCGCCCCCGACACCGCCCCCGCCGCGCGCGTCACGACGCTCCGCCCCCGGCTCCGCGCGCGTCACGACGCTCCGCCCCCGCCGCGCGCGTCACGACGCTCCGCCCCCGGCACCGCCCGCGCCGCGCGCGTCACGACGCTCCGCCCCCGGCTCCGCCCGCGCCGCGCGCGTCACGACGCTCCGCCCCTTCCCTCGCGCGCAATGTAGCCCCGCCCCTCGCCCCGCCCCTCTCCCCTCACGGCGCTTCCCGCCTCCGGCACCACTCCCGCGCCAGTCCCGCGCCGCTCCTGCACCTGCCGCCATCCGGAGCCCACCGGTCCGGCACCCGCCGCCGCCTGCAGCCACCCGCCAGCCCCCCGTGAGCCGCCGCCGTCCCCCCGCCGGTCCCGCACCGCTCCGCCTCCTCACACCGCCCCACCGCACCTCCCCGCCGCCCGCCGCTCCCCCCTCCCGCCATTGTGGGTCCCCTCAAGGTATCCCCCGCCCCGTGCCGCCCGCGGGTCCCTTCAGGGCAGCCCCCGCCGCCTCACGGCACCCCTTCCCGCCATTGCGGCTCCCCTCAGGGTACCCTCCACCCCTTGCCGCCCGCGGCTCCCCTCAGGGCAGCCCCCGCCGCCTCACGGCACCCCTTCCCGCCATTGCGGCTCCCCTCAGGGTACCCTCCACCCCTTGCCGCCCGCGGCTCCCCTCAGGGCAGCCCCCG
>NW_028120511.1:5000-7500 GCF_965178545.1 Coloeus monedula
GAGGAAAAACGCTTCCCTCGCCGGCCCCCCGCCGCCTTCCCCCTCCGGGCACCGGCCGGACGCCGCCGCCGCCGCCGCCGCCGCCGCCGCCGCCGCCGCCGGCCGCGGACGACGGGCCTGCGAGGCAACCCCAGCCGCGCCGCCGGGGTGGCCCCCGGACGGCGATTGATCGTCAAGCGACGCTCAGACAGGCGTAGCCCCGGGAGGAACCCGGGGCCGCAAGTGCGTTCGAAGTGTCGATGATCAATGTGTCCTGCAATTCACATTAATTCTCGCAGCTAGCTGCGTTCTTCATCGACGCACGAGCCGAGTGATCCACCGCTAAGAGTTGTCTGGCTTTCGGCACCGGCTCCGCACGCGCGGAGGGGCCGGGACCGCTCACGTGGAGCAGACCCCTGTCTCTTTCGGCGAGGACGCCACGCTGGCGCGCGCGCGCCTCCCTTCGACCGTACGAGCACAACGACAAACGGAGGAGGAGGAGGGTGGAAAAAAAAGAAGAAACCCACGGAACGCTCCCAAGGTCGACAAAGGCGGGGGAGCCCGCGCTCCCGGCCCGCCTCCCCCCGCAAGGGGAGACGCCGCCTCGCGTGCCGGCCTTCGGAGGCGGCCCAGGCGCCCGGGCTCGGCCCGGCCTCCGCGCAGAGGGGCTGGCGCGGCGCGCGCCAGACCGCGGGGGGGCGTCGGATCCCGCCCGGCCTCGATCACGAGACGACACGCGCCCGCGGCCCACGGCGGGGGGTAACGGCCACCAGACCCCGCTGCTCACGCTCGGCTCCCTTCGCCGCTCCGCAGACTCGCGGAGCGCCGCCGCGTCACCGCGCAGCCGGCTTCTCCCCAGCGACCCCCGCAACGCCCGAGACGCACGCGGCGAACACCGCTCCGCCGGCGCGCCCCCCCCGCGGGACCGCGCCCGCCGGGAAGGCAAAGCGCCCGGCAAGCCCAGCTCCGCCGCCGGCACCGGAGGCGGACGCCGCCGGGAACCGAGCCGGCATCGCGAGCACCCGAGGCCCGCCGGACGGCGAGACCCACCGCCACCGCCGCCGCCCTCCCGGAACCGCCGCCGCCGCTTCGCACCTTCGGAGCCCCCTTCCGCGGGCACGCGCCCGGGCAAGAAGGCGTACGGCGCTGAGCCGGGGGAGCAACGCCCGCTCTCCTCGTTTCCACTCGGAGACCGGGCGGGGAAGCGCCCCCGCGGCCGCCCGCACCCCTTCGGCCCACGCGCGGCCGGGAAGGGCGACGGGGAAGCGACGGGCAGGGCCCGGGACGGGACCGCCGGCGGCGACAGCGGGCGCCTTCCGGCCGACCGTCCCCCAGGGGGACACTCACCGAGCGGCGACGCCGCCGCTCGGGCCCGGGGTCACCCGCACTCGCCGGCCTCCGGCGACGGAGGGACCGCCGAGCACTCAAGCCTCGGCGGGCAGGCGGTCGAGCGGCAACGGCCGGCGGCAACGGCGCCACCGGTGCGTCCAAGGAGAGAGAAGGCCGTCGAGGGGAGAGGCGCGGCAGCGCCAGGCGCGGCGCCGCGCGCACGAGCCTGCGGCAGCGGCCAAGGAGAGCGCAGCAGCGGGCCCTGGCGGCCGCACGACCCCGCAAAGCCGCGGGAGGGCGGAGAGCACGCGCCCTCCGCCACCGTCGCCCGCTTCGAAGCCAGCGGGCCGGCCCCCGCGGCCGACCGCGCCAACACGGTCCCTTTCTGCCGAGACCGGGCCGCGGAGAGGGGGGGGCAGGGCGCCCCTCCCCGGCACGGCCGCCCGCGCGCGCGCGCGAGCGGCGCGGCGGAGCCACGGCGGACAGCGAGCACACGGCCGGCCGCGACGGTCACCACCGCAGGGGCTTGGCGGGAGACGCTCGCTCCCTACCCCTCGATGGCGCCGCGCCGCCGCCCGGCAACCCGCCGCCGTCGTCGCCGCCGCCGCCGCCGCCTAACACGGCGGGGCGCAACCGAGCCGCCCGAGTCTTTAAACCTCCGCCCGGCTCCGCGGCCCTACGGCCCCCAGCGTTTGACGACGCCGAGAGGCCGCCGAGGCCGCCGAGGCGCGGAGCGCTAGGTACCTGGCCCTGGGGCGAGGGAAACGACCTGCATGGCCCCGCGGGGGTGCCTCCCCTGCTGCCGCCCTCAGGGGAGCGTCCGCCCGCGGGGGCGCGCCCGCCATCCGCCGCCACCACCGCAGCGTCCTCCTCGGGGCCCGGGGTTTCCCTCAGTAGCCCGGCAACCGCACCCGAGAGGACCGCCGCGGCTCGGGCCGCCCCGCCAGCGCGGGGGGATGCGACCCGGCACCGAGAGCCTCACTTCACCCCGCCGAGAGGCCACGGGGACACGACGGGACAAGGAATGCCGCCGCCGCCGCCACGCGCCACCCCGGCAGCGGGTTCACGCGTGCGCCACACACCCTGGCACGCCACCCGGAACGCCCGACACCCTCGGGAGCGCCTCTCGGCGCCCGGGGCCGCTCGGCCGGGAGCGGGATCTTTTGCCGCCAGAGGCGGCCAAGACCCGCTC
>NW_028120511.1:12500-20000 GCF_965178545.1 Coloeus monedula
GTCCCCGTGGCACCACCGACACACCAAGCACAGGTCGGGAGCCGGGAACGGGGCGCCGCCACCTCGGCCAACTGGGCCCGTCATCCTCGGAGCTCTCAGGGAAGGGCCGGGGAAAGCCCTGTCGGACCTCCGCGAAACGGAGCACCCCCGGCCGCGGCCGCCCCACCGGCTGCCAGCCACCGCACTGGACTGACAGCCGAAAACCGAGCCCGCCCAGCGGGCGCCGGCTTAAGGCCGGGCAGGAAAGGAACGAGGCGCCGCCGCCTCGGCCACCACCGGATTTTCCCTGCGGCCCCCTCTGCGCAGAGTCGGCAGCCGCCAGGGTCGGAGGGGGGACACACTCACGGCTCTCTCCACCCCACCTAGGCTGCCAAGCAGCTCGCGGTTTTTCGGCCTTGCCCGTCACGGGGGCGGTGAAACCCGGATAAAGCCACGCGACTCGTATCCGGCTCGTTCGACACTCTTCGTTCGTGGCAGCCGCACGCGCGGCCGCCGCTCTCGGCCTTCGACACAGGCACCGCCAGCCTGCGGGGACACGGCCCATCACCCGCTCCCATAATACGGACAGGCGAGTCCGAGGCCCCGGACGCCTCCAAGAGAACCAATCGTACTTGACCGGGGCGGTGCGCCGGCGCACGCCGCCTCCTACCATGACGCAACTGGAGGCAGCCAAAAACAGCGACCCCTTGGTGAACTTCCAGGACGGGTGGGGCAACACGTCTACCCGGCCCCTGCCGAACTTTGCCCAAGTCCCGCCGGAGCAGGGTAGACCTGTTCGCCCCGCGACCGGGCGACGCCGCGGCGGCCACGCCGGCGGCCTCGGGGCGCGGCCGGCCGCCGCGGCCGGGCCCGGATCCGGGTAGACCTGTCCTCCCGGGGCCGCCCCGGCGCCGGGTAGACCTGTTCGCCCCGCGACCGGGCGACGCCGCGGCGGCCACGCCGGCGGCCTCGGGGCGCGGCCGGCCGCCGCGGCCGGGCCCGGATCCGGGTAGACCTGTCCTCCCGGGGCCGCCCCGGCGCCGGGTAGACCTGTTCGCCCCGCGACCGGGCGACGCCGCGGCGGCCACGCCGGCGGCCTCGGGGCGCGGCCGGCCGCCGCGGCCGGGCCCGGATCCGGGTAGACCTGTCCTCCCGGGGCCGCCCCGGCGCCGGGTAGACCTGTTCGCCCCGCGACCGGGCGACGCCGCGGCGGCCACGCCGGCGGCCTCGGGGCGCGGCCGGCCGCCGCGGCCGGGCCCGGATCCGGGTAGACCTGTCCTCCCGGGGCCGCCCCGGCGCCGGGTAGACCTGTTCGCCCCGCGACCGGGCGACGCCGCGGCGGCCACGCCGGCGGCCTCGGGGCGCGGCCGGCCGCCGCGGCCGGGCCCGGATCCGGGTAGACCTGTCCTCCCGGGGCCGCCCCGGCGCCGGGTAGACCTGTTCGCCCCGCGACCGGGCGACGCCGCGGCGGCCACGCCGGCGGCCTCGGGGCGCGGCCGGCCGCCGCGGCCGGGCCCGGATCCGGGTAGACCTGTCCTCCCGGGGCCGCCCCGGCGCCGGGTAGACCTGTTCGCCCCGCGACCGGGCGACGCCGCGGCGGCCTCGCCGGCGGCCTCGGGGCGCGGCCGGCCGCCGCGGCCGGGCCCGGATCCGGGTAGACCTGTCCTCCCGGGGCCGCCCCGGCGCCGGGTAGACCTGTTCGCCCCGCGACCGGGCGACGCCGCGGCGGCCACGCCGGCGGCCTCGGGGCGCGGCCGGCCGCCGCGGCCGGGCCCGGATCCGGGTAGACCTGTCCTCCCGGGGCCGCCCCGGCGCCGGGTAGACCTGTTCGCCCCGCGACCGGGCGACGCCGCGGCGGCCTCGCCGGCGGCCTCGGGGCGCGGCCGGCCGCCGCGGCCGGGCCCGGATCCGGGTAGACCTGTCCTCCCGGGGCCGCCCCGGCGCCGGGTAGACCTGTTCGCCCCGCGACCGGGCGACGCCGCGGCGGCCTCGCCGGCGGCCTCGGGGCGCGGCTGGCCGCCGCGGCCGGGCCCGGATCCGGGTAGACCTGTCCTCCCGGGGCCGCCCCGGCGCCGGGTAGACCTGTTCGCCCCGCGACCGGGCGACGCCGCGGCGGCCTCGCCGGCGGCCTCGGGGCGCGGCTGGCCGCCGCGGCCGGGCCCGGATCCGGGTAGACCTGTCCTCCCGGGGCCGCCCCGGCGCCGGGTAGACCTGTTCGCCCCGCGACCGGGCGACGCCGCGGCGGCCTCGCCGGCGGCCTCGGGGCGCGGCTGGCCGCCGCGGCCGGGCCCGGATCCGGGTAGACCTGTCCTCCCGGGGCCGCCCCGGCGCCGGGTAGACCTGTTCGCCCCGCGACCGGGCGACGCCGCGGCGGCCACGCCGGCGGCCTCGGGGCGCGGCTGGCCGCCGCGGCCGGGCCCGGATCCGGGTAGACCTGTCCTCCCGGGGCCGCCCCGGCGCCGGGTAGACCTGTTCGCCCCGCGACCGGGCGACGCCGCGGCGGCCTCGCCGGCGGCCTCGGGGCGCGGCTGGCCGCCGCGGCCGGGCCCGGATCCGGGTAGACCTGTCCTCCCGGGGCCGCCCCGGCGCCGGGTAGACCTGTTCGCCCCGCGACCGGGCGACGCCGCGGCGGCCACGCCGGCGGCCTCGGGGCGCGGCTGGCCGCCGCGGCCGGGCCCGGATCCGGGTAGACCTGTCCTCCCGGGGCCGCCCCGGCGCCGGGTAGACCTGTTCGCCCGGCGACCGGGCGACGCCGCGGCGGCCTCGCCGGCGGCCTCGGGGCGCGGCTGGCCGCCGCGGCCGGGCCCCCGATCCGCGTATACTTGTTCGCCCTCTGGCCGGATGCCGCCGGGACGGTACGCTGACGGCTCCGGCAACAGCTGGTGGGCGCGGCCGACCCCGGAGTCAAGGCATCTTCCTGCCCTCCCAGAGCCGGGGGAACCCCACAGCCCCGGAACGCCCCGGAACCCGATGGCTCTAGCAGCCCTGGGCCGCCGGAGAACCCGGGTCAAGACCAATAAATATTTTCGACGAAAATCAACCTTTAGTTTTTGAACGAGTACATCTTTCTTCTGCTAGGAACAAGAAAGTTTCCTGGGGGGAAAAAAATTTCTTTGCACATTTTATTTCGTTTTCTTGGGGGCCCACAGCACACCTGGCCACGCTCAGGAGGACCGTGTGCCCTTAGGTCGGCCAGCCCACACACGTTGACGCATCAAAACGGACTCCCCACCCCACCCCGGGCACCACGCCCAGCTCCACCAGAGCAGAGCGCCTCTAGGGAGACAGCGGGAGGGGGAAGCAGGTACATAGGGAGGAACAGGAAACGAAGCCGACGGCCGCCGGCGCGACTGGCCCCGCCCACCAGGAGGGGGCCGGGGCCGGGGCCGAGCCAGGCCGGGCGGCCGCCTTCGGAACGGTTCTTTCGGGACCCGCCGAGGTGCCCGGCCCCCGCCGCCGCCCCGGCGAGCCGCGGGGGAGCCGCGCCGTGGCGCTCCAGGCCGGCAGCGAGCCGGCGGCCTCCGGCGGGAGGAGCCCCGCCCGCCGGCGGGGTCCGGGGCCCGGGCCGGGGCCGGGCGGCCGCCTTCGGGCCGGTTCTTCCGGGGTCCGCCGAGGTGCCCGGCCCCCGCCGCCGCCCCGGCGAGCCGCGGGGGAGCCGCGCCGTGGCGCTCCCGGCCGGCAGCGAGCCGGCGGCCTCCGGCGGGAGGAGCCCCGCCCTCCGGCGGGGTCCGGGGCCCGGGCCGGGGCCGGGCGGCCGCCTTCGGGCCGGTTCTTCCGGGGTCCGCCGAGGTGCCCGGCCCCCGCCGCCGCCCCGGCGAGCCGCGGGGGAGCCGCGCCGTGGCGCTCCCGGCCGGCAGCGAGCCGGCGGCCTCCGGCGGGAGGAGCCCCGCCCTCCGGCGGGGTCCGGGACCCGGGCCGGGGCCGGGCGGCCGCCTTCGGGCCGGTTCTTCCGGGGTCCGCCGAGGTGCCCGGCCCCCGCCGCCGCCCCGGCGAGCCGCGGGGGAGCCGCGCCGTGGCGCTCCCGGCCGGCAGCGAGCCGGCGGCCTCCGGCGGGAGGAGCCCCGCCCGCCGGCGGGGTCCGGGGCCCGGGCCGGGGCCGGGCGGCCGCCTTCGGGCCGGTTCTTCCGGGGTCCGCCGAGGTGCCCGGCCCCCGCCGCCGCCCCGGCGAGCCGCGGGGGAGCCGCGCCGTGGCGCTCCAGGCCGGCAGCGAGCCGGCGGCCTCCGGCGGGAGGAGCCCCGCCCTCCGGCGGGGTCCGGGACCCGGGCCGGGGCCGGGCGGCCGCCTTCGGGCCGGTTCTTCCGGGGTCCGCCGAGGTGCCCGGCCCCCGCCGCCGCCCCGGCGAGCCGCGGGGGAGCCGCGCCGTGGCGCTCCCGGCCGGCAGCGAGCCGGCGGCCTCCGGCGGGAGGAGCCCCGCCCGCCGGCGGGGTCCGGGGCCCGGGCCGGGGCCGGGCGGCCGCCTTCGGGCCGGTTCTTCCGGGGTCCGCCGAGGTGCCCGGCCCCCGCCGCCGCCCCGGCGAGCCGCGGGGGAGCCGCGCCGTGGCGCTCCCGGCCGGCAGCGAGCCGGCGGCCCTCGGCCCATGTTGACACGGAGAGGTAGGCAGACGCAGGGTCTATCAGACCCACTCACAGCCCCGCCGCCCCCCTCTCTTTTTGCCGCCGACGGCCACAGCTGCACGCACATAGACACAGACAGACACACACCGACACAGGCGACGCGCTCCCTCCCCCTCCCTCCCGTCGCCCTGTCTCTCGAGGCTTGGGGGCGCTCTTGCTCTCCACCATCAGCCTCCCTGGCGCCACCCTCAGACTTTTCCCGCCCCTGCCCAGGGTCCCATCAGCCAGTTCGGACGGCGGCGGCGGCGGCGGCGGCGGCGGCAGCAGCAGCAGCCGCAGCAGGGGGACGAGGACTTGGGTGCCGAGGCAGCCAGGGTGTTCGGCGAGCAGGCCAAAGTGGTGCAGAAGTAGGGCCAGCGACAGTCTGGAGGTGGTGGCGGGATGCTTGGCACTGTCTCTTTTTGAAGAAGCATCCTGTTCCGGTCGCTCTGAGCCTTTTGGTTCGATGGCGTTCCTTCCTGCCTACCCCCAGCCCCGGTCAAGGCTGCGGCAGGACGGAAGCGAGGCGGGCGGATGAGGGAGTGAGAGAGGCAGAAATCAAGGTGGGAGGCGAGGCAAGGGCACGGCAGGCTTTCGAGGGCCGGGAGCCGGGCTTAGAGAGCGGACGCTGCTGTCCGTTTGGGCACGGAGGTGGCGGGAACGCCGCTGGCTCCTAAAGACTCCCTCCTCCCCTCTCCGGCAGTGGCGGGGGGAGCGGGCTGCAGGCAGGGCGGCGGCAGGGCGGGCCGGAGCTGGGGAAGCGCGCGGCAGGGGGTGACGCTGACGGCCGCTCAGGTATGCAGCCGGCAGGGACGCCGCCCTCTGGGACCGACAGTCACTCGCCTTCACGCCCCAGCTTTTGGGGGGGGGGGGGGGGGGGGAACCAGCGCGCGCGAGCGGCCGCGTGTGGCGGGTGCGCGCGTGCGCGTGCGGGGCGGCCGGACCTGCTCGCGGGCCCGGACTGGGTCCCGGGGCTGCGGGTCCCATCGACGAGACCTGGTCTCCCCAGCACCAGGAGGGGAGGCCGGCTCTACCCACCTTGGGGGGGCGGGGGGAGCGGGGGGAGGGGGAGGGGAGCGCTGGCGGCAGGCCTCGAGCTCCAGGAGGAGAAATCTACACAGGAAACAAATCTACGGGCCGCTCACGCGACTACAGTTCCAAGTGGGGCCTGGAACGAGAGCTCTGCCCGCCGCTACACGGCAAACCCATCGGGCCGGACGGGGAACACAGCTCTAGCCCGGGGCCAAACGGAAAAACCCCATCGGGCCGGACGGGGGAGGACAACAGGTCTAGCCCGGCGCCGGGCGCCGGGCTGGGCAGGGCCAGGCGAGGACAGCAAACAGCTCTACCCCGGCGCTAAACGCCAAGCCGGCAGGGCCGGACGGGGGCAGCAGGTCTAGCCCGGCGCTAGGCGTCGGGCTGGGGCCGCCTGACGGGGACAGCAGGTCTAGCCCGGGAGCCGGGCGCGGCGAGGACGGCGAACAGCTCTACCCCGGCGCCAACTGGTCGGGCCGGCGGGGCCGAGCGGCGAAGGCAACAGGTCTACCCCGGCGCCGGGAGCCGGGCCGGCGGGGCCGAGCGGCGAAGGCAACAGGTCTACCCCGGCGCCGGGCGCCGGGCCGGGGCGCCGGGCGCGCCGAGGACGGCGAACAGCTCTACCCCGGCGCCAACTGGTCGGGCCGGCGGGGCCGAGCGGCGAAGGCAACAGGTCTACCCCGGCGCCATCTCGTCGGGCCGGCGGGGCCGAGCGGCGAAGGCAACAGGTCTACCCCGGCGCCATCTCGTCGGGCCGGCGGGGCCGAGCGGCGAAGGCAACAGGTCTACCCCGGCGCCAACTCGTCGGGCCGGCGGGGCCGAGCGGCGAAGGCAACAGGTCTACCCCGGCGCCGGGAGCCGGGCCGGCGGGGCCGAGCGGCGAAGGCAACAGGTCTACCCCGGCGCCGGGCGCCGGGCCGGGGCGCCGGGCGCGCCGAGGACGGCGAACAGCTCTACCCCGGCGCCAACTGGTCGGGCCGGCGGGGCCGAGCGGCGAAGGCAACAGGTCTACCCCGGCGCCAACTCGTCGGGCCGGCGGGGCCGAGCGGCGAAGGCAACAGGTCTACCCCGGCGCCATCTCGTCGGGCCGGGCGCGGCGAGGACGGCGAAGGCAACAGGTGTACCCCGGCGCCAACTCGTCGGGCCGGCGGGGCCGAGCGGCGAAGGCAACAGGTCTACCCCGGCGCCATCTCGTCGGGCCGGCGGGGCCGAGCGGCGAAGGCAACAGGTCTACCCCGGCGCCGGGCGCCGGGCCGGGGCGCCGGGCGCGGCGAGGACGGCGAACAGCTCTACCCCGGCGCCAACTGGTCGGGCCGGCGGGGCCGAGCGGCGAAGGCAACAGGTCTACCCCGGCGCCGGGAGCCGGGCCGGGGCGCCGGGCGCGCCGAGGACGGCGAACAGCTCTACCCCGGCGCCAACTGGTCGGGCCGGCGGGGCCGAGCGGCGAAGGCAACAGGTCTACCCCGGCGCCGGGAGCCGGGCCGGCGGGGCCGAGCGGCGAAGGCAACAGGTCTACCCCGGCGCCAACTGGTCGGGCCGGCGGGGCCGAGCGGCGAAGGCAACAGGTCTACCCCGGCGCCATCTCGTCGGGCCGGCGGGGCCGAGCGGCGAAGGCAACAGGTCTACCCCGGCGCCGGGCGCCGGGCCGGGGCGCCGGGCGCGCCGAGGACGGCGAACAGCTCTACCCCGGCGCCATCTCGTCGGGCCGGGCGCGGCGAGGACGGCGAAGGCAACAGGTGTACCCCGGCGCCAACTCGTCGGGCCGGCGGGGCCGAGCGGCGAAGGCAACAGGTCTACCCCGGCGCCATCTCGTCGGGCCGGCGGGGCCGAGCGGCGAAGGCAACAGGTCTACCCCGGCGCCGGGCGCCGGGCCGGGGCGCCGGGCGCGGCGA
>NW_028120511.1:25000-27500 GCF_965178545.1 Coloeus monedula
GTGGGCTTGATGAAGAAGCCGTGGCACTTTTCCCCCTGTGTTTTGAGACCGGTGAGGTCGCAGAAGGTCTCTACTATCCTGATGTTTCGCTTCATGTTTTCCCAGGAGTCGCTCAACAGGACCAAATCGTCTGCGAATGCCATCGCTGTGACGCTGCTCGGTCCCCGGTGGTACCCTCTGCCGCTCGTTTCCAGTTCGCATAGTAGGGGATCCATAGCCAGATTAAATAAAAAGGGTGACATCGGGTCGCCCTGTTTTACTCCAACCCGGATCTGGATGTGGTCTGTCTGTGTTTTCCCCGTGGTGATAGATGTACGGATGTTCTCATACATGTTGCTCACCAGGCTGACGATGTGGGGATCCACACACCTTTCCTGCAGACCTTGTAGAATGTGCCGGTGGCTCACGGTGTCAAAGGCCTTGGCAATGTCCACAAACACAACACCCAGCGGTTTATGATCTCTTTTGGCTGATCGAATTATAGTTTGCAGGAGTTTCAGGTTTTCAGAGCATCCCGCCGCTCTGATAAAGCCTCTTTGCCTTGGGTTGAGGGGGCACGCCTTGGTTAACCTTGCTGTTAGAATTCTGGAGAACAGTCGCAGCAAGATGGATCCGATCGTTATGGGTCTCCAGTTGTTAATGTCCTTTAAGCGCTCCGGCCTGGTTGACTTCGGGATTAACACAGTCCTGCACCCCCTCACCATGTCCGGGATTTTTCCTGATGTTAACCATAGGTTGAAGATCTCCATGGTCTGGGAAAACTCGGGGTCCATCTTCTTGATGTCTCTCAGAGTAATCCCGTCTGGACCTGGAGCCGAATTCCTGCTCATCTCCTGCACGTTTTTCTCGATTTCTTTGGCCGTAATTAAGTCCCTGAAAGCACTATTGTCGGCTTTCCCATTAATTTGAAAGTCCCCAAGGCTATCAAATTTACCAGGTGTTTCCCATCTGGCTTTAAAGTCCGAATAAATTTCGCTGGGTGAGATGTCACAGGACAAACATTCAACGTCATCCAGAATAATCTTAGCTAGCTTTCCCCTATCAAGATGGAATAAACGTTGGAAACGTAGGTATTTACCTCTTTTCACCGCTCTCTTTTTCATCCACTTCTGATAAGGCCTTGTCGGTTTTCCCTCCGGTGTTTTCCTCTTGTCCTTATCTCGGCTCGCTGTTTTTGTGTGGCTTATCGCCTCCAGGTATCCAAAACAGTCCTGCGCTGTTGTATTCACCACCGCTTGCATCTCCTGGCCTTTGATTAACTGCTTGAATGCCCGTGGGAAGGTCTTAATTGTCCCGGCTGAAAGCCATTCACCGAGTTTCTGCTGATAATGGGCCTGCAGTTGCCCCTCCCTTTGTTGGTCGATGTTTCCCAGCTGTTTTGTCCTCTTATCTGGGTGGTGCCTTATCTCCAGTTCCGTTCCCCTCCCGGCAGCCGGCTTCCTGAGTCGTTGGCTTATCTCAGGTCCTTTGTCTCCTGCTCCTTTCCCAGGCTGATTACTCGGCCCAGATTCTATTCTTAGCCCCGCAGCTGCTCTCCTGGTGCGATGACTCACCCCAGGCTCCTCACAAACATCCTCTGTCGGTTTTCTGGGCAGCAACCTCCGTTTGTCACTTATCTGTTTTGCTGTTTTAGTTGGGATATGTTCCGCTATGAGTTTATTGATGTTTTTGTTGCCCTCGAACTGAGCCTCCAATTTTATCAGTAGTTCTTCCTCCTCTTTTGTCCAGCACCTTTTGTGAGCTCCTCTGTTGGAGGTCTCTTTTGGGCGGGAAGCAACGATCCTCTCTTGATTCCTAATCATCGGGTGTGCCAATCTTTTGTGTTGTCCCAGGCCAATTTTAGTTTTGAAATCTCTCCCGCATTCCTCACAGATCCACTCCCCAGCTGGAGCCGTTTCTGTCTTTGCCCTGCATTTGGGAACGTGACAAACAATACTATGACAGTTGTTACTTTCTTTCCCACACTTAGCACATCGAAAACAGATCCCCCCCCTCCTCCCGTGGGCTTCCCTAAGATGTTCAAGCAAGCCCCCCACCCCCCCCACCCGGGACCCACAATATGGACAAGGTGGATTTTTGTCCGGAATAGTCACCACTGGGATGTCCCCTGGTGCCTGCTTCTCGTGGTCCTCTGGTGGAGGAGGGGATGTTGCCGGTAAAGTGCTGTTCTCCGGCTCGGGAGGCGAAGTCTCCGAGGTGGTCTCGGGCTCGGGAGGCGAAGTTTCCAAAGCGCTCCCACGCTCGTGCTCGCCGCTCTCCTCCCCGTCGCTAAGTACAATCACCTCACAGTCCTTGGGGAGATGGTCGCCCCTTTCTGCACTCGCTTGTGGTGTAGGATGTTCATACACCTCAGGTAACCCGCTCAAACCCTCCCAGTTCACGGAAAAATGACCACCCACGTTATCAAGACACACATCCGATCTATAAAACTCTAAGTTCACCAGATCTAGTTCATTTTCTGCCGAATTAGGAGAGCCAGATGGAAAATTTTGAGCCACCA
>NW_028120511.1:37500-45000 GCF_965178545.1 Coloeus monedula
GACACGGCCTCCCCCCCACCGGGCCAACGCGGAAAAAAAGAAAAAAAGCACCGGATGTGCTAGAGGAGACAGCGACCCGACGAGGCGGGCGCGGCCCGGACACCGAGGCCCCTCGGCCGGGGCGGCTCGCTCTGCAGCAGGCGGCGACGCGGCAAACGAGCGCCGTGCGGTACACGCGCGCGGTGGGCTCTTTTCCCCCAACCGTGCCACCACACAAGCGGGGTTTTTTTCCTTTCCCCCTTTCTCTCTGGGACTCGCTCTCTCTCGGGGGCTCACAGCTCGAGCCGCACCGCCGCCCAAGCGCTGCTCGCGGCCGGCACCCACGGGCACAACCCGGGCCGGGGCCAGCACCAGCGACCTCGCGTGGTTTGAAGGACACCTGAGGGCTCGCGGGGCCACGCGGCCGTCACACAGCCCGGGACGGTAAAGACGCCCTCCCGGCAGCGGGAGCGGCGACACCTCGCCTGCGACGGGAAGCGAATTGGAAAGGAGACCGCCCTGCCCGAGCACCGGACACCGCCGTGGCTTCCCCATTACAGAGAGCCCCGGAAGAGCCGGCCCGCCGGAGGCCCTTTCCGACGCGACCCGAAAAGCCTCATCGATCGGCTGAGAAAAGAGGAGCGAAAGAAGGCCCCGCGGCCTCGGTCCTGGGACAACGGCAGCCCGAAGCGCGCACCCACCACCGGCCGAGCTCCGCCACGGTTCCAGGCGGGCAGCGGGCAGACGGACGCGGGGCTGCTTTTCCACGGGCGGGACACGTCCCCGAGAGGCCCTGCCCGCGGCTTGGCGCCAACGAGCCTCCCCGACGCACCCGAGGCCGCCGACGCCGGCGGGCCGACTTCGCAGCAGCTTTCGCATCGGTCACAGCGGAGAAGCGCGGGGAGGGTGCCGCCACCCGACCCCGGCTGCGGACGAACCGCTCCCTTCGTTAAGCGAGACAACATCGGGACGGGACCACCGGGGGAGGGAGGCGCCACGGCCAGGCCGCGCTCCCGCCGCCCCAGGGAACCTTGCCGAGCGTGCGAGAAAGTGCCACCGACCATGCCCACGGGCCACCGGCTTTCGCCCGCCTCGCGGCGATCGGCTTCCCCCCGGAAAAGCCGGGGGGAACGGCAAAGAAGCAGAAAAGAAAAAAAAAGGCACGACCGACAGCGCGTCACGTGACCCCGTGCTACCCACGGGGGCCGCGGGCCCGGGGGGCGAGGCCCGCGCCTCTCACTCCCCCCCCAGCACACGCTCCCAAAACGACCTCTCGAACGCTTCCTTCCTTCCTTCCCATTTTGCGTTCGTGGCCCGCGCGCCTTCGTGCCGCGCTTCCCCCGTCGTGCCGCGGCGGCTTAAGGCCGCAAGGTGGGGGGGGGAAAAGAAAAAAAAAGAAGCGTAGGCCGGGGCGGGCACCCCCCACTGCAACCGCACAAGCCGGCACGCACGCCTGAAACCGTGGACCTTCTCACAACCCAGCCCCGCCGGCAACCACTACAGCCGGGACAGGCCAGACACCACGGGCCGCCCCAGCGTCGCGGCTCAGCCAACGCCGGCCGAAAACAAGGAAGGGCGAGGCGCCGCCGCCTCGCCAGCAGCATTCTCCCAGGGCTCTCTGTCGGGCTTCCGGTCCACTCTCGGCAGGCCGGCCACCGCAGGCCGGCCGCCGCCCCTGAGACATTCCCACCCGCTACGCGGGTTCCCCGGCTTAGGGCCGAGGAGGGGGGACAACTTCAACAACACAGCCGGCAAGGGGCGAGGCGCCGCCGCCCCGCCCCGCAGCAACATCGGGCGACTCCCGTCACCGAGCCCCTCGGCCAACCGGGCGAGGCCGAGGCAAGGCCGCGCGCCCCACCGAGCGTCCCCGTGGCACCACCGACACACCAAGCACAGGTCGGGAGCCGGGAACGGGGCGCCGCCACCTCGGCCAACTGGGCCCGTCATCCTCGGAGCTCTCAGGGAAGGGCCGGGGAAAGCCCTGTCGGACCTCCGCGAAACGGAGCACCCCCGGCCGCGGCCGCCCCACCGGCTGCCAGCCACCGCACTGGACTGACAGCCGAAAACCGAGCCCGCCCAGCGGGCGCCGGCTTAAGGCCGGGCAGGAAAGGAACGAGGCGCCGCCGCCTCGGCCACCACCGGATTTTCCCTGCGGCCCCCTCTGCGCAGAGTCGGCAGCCGCCAGGGTCGGAGGGGGGACACACTCACGGCTCTCTCCACCCCACCTAGGCTGCCAAGCAGCTCGCGGTTTTTCGGCCTTGCCCGTCACGGGGGCGGTGAAACCCGGATAAAGCCACGCGACTCGTATCCGGCTCGTTCGACACTCTTCGTTCGTGGCAGCCGCACGCGCGGCCGCCGCTCTCGGCCTTCGACACAGGCACCGCCAGCCTGCGGGGACACGGCCCATCACCCGCTCCCATAATACGGACAGGCGAGTCCGAGGCCCCGGACGCCTCCAAGAGAACCAATCGTACTTGACCGGGGCGGTGCGCCGGCGCACGCCGCCTCCTACCATGACGCAACTGGAGGCAGCCAAAAACAGCGACCCCTTGGTGAACTTCCAGGACGGGTGGGGCAACACGTCTACCCGGCCCCTGCCGAACTTTGCCCAAGTCCCGCCGGAGCAGGGTAGACCTGTTCGCCCCGCGACCGGGCGACGCCGCGGCGGCCACGCCGGCGGCCTCGGGGCGCGGCCGGCCGCCGCGGCCGGGCCCGGATCCGGGTAGACCTGTCCTCCCGGGGCCGCCCCGGCGCCGGGTAGACCTGTTCGCCCCGCGACCGGGCGACGCCGCGGCGGCCACGCCGGCGGCCTCGGGGCGCGGCCGGCCGCCGCGGCCGGGCCCGGATCCGGGTAGACCTGTCCTCCCGGGGCCGCCCCGGCGCCGGGTAGACCTGTTCGCCCCGCGACCGGGCGACGCCGCGGCGGCCACGCCGGCGGCCTCGGGGCGCGGCCGGCCGCCGCGGCCGGGCCCGGATCCGGGTAGACCTGTCCTCCCGGGGCCGCCCCGGCGCCGGGTAGACCTGTTCGCCCCGCGACCGGGCGACGCCGCGGCGGCCACGCCGGCGGCCTCGGGGCGCGGCCGGCCGCCGCGGCCGGGCCCGGATCCGGGTAGACCTGTCCTCCCGGGGCCGCCCCGGCGCCGGGTAGACCTGTTCGCCCCGCGACCGGGCGACGCCGCGGCGGCCACGCCGGCGGCCTCGGGGCGCGGCCGGCCGCCGCGGCCGGGCCCGGATCCGGGTAGACCTGTCCTCCCGGGGCCGCCCCGGCGCCGGGTAGACCTGTTCGCCCCGCGACCGGGCGACGCCGCGGCGGCCACGCCGGCGGCCTCGGGGCGCGGCCGGCCGCCGCGGCCGGGCCCGGATCCGGGTAGACCTGTCCTCCCGGGGCCGCCCCGGCGCCGGGTAGACCTGTTCGCCCCGCGACCGGGCGACGCCGCGGCGGCCTCGCCGGCGGCCTCGGGGCGCGGCCGGCCGCCGCGGCCGGGCCCGGATCCGGGTAGACCTGTCCTCCCGGGGCCGCCCCGGCGCCGGGTAGACCTGTTCGCCCCGCGACCGGGCGACGCCGCGGCGGCCACGCCGGCGGCCTCGGGGCGCGGCCGGCCGCCGCGGCCGGGCCCGGATCCGGGTAGACCTGTCCTCCCGGGGCCGCCCCGGCGCCGGGTAGACCTGTTCGCCCCGCGACCGGGCGACGCCGCGGCGGCCTCGCCGGCGGCCTCGGGGCGCGGCCGGCCGCCGCGGCCGGGCCCGGATCCGGGTAGACCTGTCCTCCCGGGGCCGCCCCGGCGCCGGGTAGACCTGTTCGCCCCGCGACCGGGCGACGCCGCGGCGGCCTCGCCGGCGGCCTCGGGGCGCGGCTGGCCGCCGCGGCCGGGCCCGGATCCGGGTAGACCTGTCCTCCCGGGGCCGCCCCGGCGCCGGGTAGACCTGTTCGCCCCGCGACCGGGCGACGCCGCGGCGGCCTCGCCGGCGGCCTCGGGGCGCGGCTGGCCGCCGCGGCCGGGCCCGGATCCGGGTAGACCTGTCCTCCCGGGGCCGCCCCGGCGCCGGGTAGACCTGTTCGCCCCGCGACCGGGCGACGCCGCGGCGGCCTCGCCGGCGGCCTCGGGGCGCGGCTGGCCGCCGCGGCCGGGCCCGGATCCGGGTAGACCTGTCCTCCCGGGGCCGCCCCGGCGCCGGGTAGACCTGTTCGCCCCGCGACCGGGCGACGCCGCGGCGGCCACGCCGGCGGCCTCGGGGCGCGGCTGGCCGCCGCGGCCGGGCCCGGATCCGGGTAGACCTGTCCTCCCGGGGCCGCCCCGGCGCCGGGTAGACCTGTTCGCCCCGCGACCGGGCGACGCCGCGGCGGCCTCGCCGGCGGCCTCGGGGCGCGGCTGGCCGCCGCGGCCGGGCCCGGATCCGGGTAGACCTGTCCTCCCGGGGCCGCCCCGGCGCCGGGTAGACCTGTTCGCCCCGCGACCGGGCGACGCCGCGGCGGCCACGCCGGCGGCCTCGGGGCGCGGCTGGCCGCCGCGGCCGGGCCCGGATCCGGGTAGACCTGTCCTCCCGGGGCCGCCCCGGCGCCGGGTAGACCTGTTCGCCCGGCGACCGGGCGACGCCGCGGCGGCCTCGCCGGCGGCCTCGGGGCGCGGCTGGCCGCCGCGGCCGGGCCCCCGATCCGCGTATACTTGTTCGCCCTCTGGCCGGATGCCGCCGGGACGGTACGCTGACGGCTCCGGCAACAGCTGGTGGGCGCGGCCGACCCCGGAGTCAAGGCATCTTCCTGCCCTCCCAGAGCCGGGGGAACCCCACAGCCCCGGAACGCCCCGGAACCCGATGGCTCTAGCAGCCCTGGGCCGCCGGAGAACCCGGGTCAAGACCAATAAATATTTTCGACGAAAATCAACCTTTAGTTTTTGAACGAGTACATCTTTCTTCTGCTAGGAACAAGAAAGTTTCCTGGGGGGAAAAAAATTTCTTTGCACATTTTATTTCGTTTTCTTGGGGGCCCACAGCACACCTGGCCACGCTCAGGAGGACCGTGTGCCCTTAGGTCGGCCAGCCCACACACGTTGACGCATCAAAACGGACTCCCCACCCCACCCCGGGCACCACGCCCAGCTCCACCAGAGCAGAGCGCCTCTAGGGAGACAGCGGGAGGGGGAAGCAGGTACATAGGGAGGAACAGGAAACGAAGCCGACGGCCGCCGGCGCGACTGGCCCCGCCCACCAGGAGGGGGCCGGGGCCGGGGCCGAGCCAGGCCGGGCGGCCGCCTTCGGAACGGTTCTTTCGGGACCCGCCGAGGTGCCCGGCCCCCGCCGCCGCCCCGGCGAGCCGCGGGGGAGCCGCGCCGTGGCGCTCCAGGCCGGCAGCGAGCCGGCGGCCTCCGGCGGGAGGAGCCCCGCCCGCCGGCGGGGTCCGGGGCCCGGGCCGGGGCCGGGCGGCCGCCTTCGGGCCGGTTCTTCCGGGGTCCGCCGAGGTGCCCGGCCCCCGCCGCCGCCCCGGCGAGCCGCGGGGGAGCCGCGCCGTGGCGCTCCAGGCCGGCAGCGAGCCGGCGGCCTCCGGCGGGAGGAGCCCCGCCCTCCGGCGGGGTCCGGGGCCCGGGCCGGGGCCGGGCGGCCGCCTTCGGGCCGGTTCTTCCGGGGTCCGCCGAGGTGCCCGGCCCCCGCCGCCGCCCCGGCGAGCCGCGGGGGAGCCGCGCCGTGGCGCTCCCGGCCGGCAGCGAGCCGGCGGCCTCCGGCGGGAGGAGCCCCGCCCTCCGGCGGGGTCCGGGACCCGGGCCGGGGCCGGGCGGCCGCCTTCGGGCCGGTTCTTCCGGGGTCCGCCGAGGTGCCCGGCCCCCGCCGCCGCCCCGGCGAGCCGCGGGGGAGCCGCGCCGTGGCGCTCCCGGCCGGCAGCGAGCCGGCGGCCTCCGGCGGGAGGAGCCCCGCCCGCCGGCGGGGTCCGGGGCCCGGGCCGGGGCCGGGCGGCCGCCTTCGGGCCGGTTCTTCCGGGGTCCGCCGAGGTGCCCGGCCCCCGCCGCCGCCCCGGCGAGCCGCGGGGGAGCCGCGCCGTGGCGCTCCAGGCCGGCAGCGAGCCGGCGGCCTCCGGCGGGAGGAGCCCCGCCCTCCGGCGGGGTCCGGGACCCGGGCCGGGGCCGGGCGGCCGCCTTCGGGCCGGTTCTTCCGGGGTCCGCCGAGGTGCCCGGCCCCCGCCGCCGCCCCGGCGAGCCGCGGGGGAGCCGCGCCGTGGCGCTCCCGGCCGGCAGCGAGCCGGCGGCCTCCGGCGGGAGGAGCCCCGCCCGCCGGCGGGGTCCGGGGCCCGGGCCGGGGCCGGGCGGCCGCCTTCGGGCCGGTTCTTCCGGGGTCCGCCGAGGTGCCCGGCCCCCGCCGCCGCCCCGGCGAGCCGCGGGGGAGCCGCGCCGTGGCGCTCCCGGCCGGCAGCGAGCCGGCGGCCCTCGGCCCATGTTGACACGGAGAGGTAGGCAGACGCAGGGTCTATCAGACCCACTCACAGCCCCGCCGCCCCCCTCTCTTTTTGCCGCCGACGGCCACAGCTGCACGCACATAGACACAGACAGACACACACCGACACAGGCGACGCGCTCCCTCCCCCTCCCTCCCGTCGCCCTGTCTCTCGAGGCTTGGGGGCGCTCTTGCTCTCCACCATCAGCCTCCCTGGCGCCACCCTCAGACTTTTCCCGCCCCTGCCCAGGGTCCCATCAGCCAGTTCGGACGGCGGCGGCGGCGGCGGCGGCGGCGGCAGCAGCAGCAGCCGCAGCAGGGGGACGAGGACTTGGGTGCCGAGGCAGCCAGGGTGTTCGGCGAGCAGGCCAAAGTGGTGCAGAAGTAGGGCCAGCGACAGTCTGGAGGTGGTGGCGGGATGCTTGGCACTGTCTCTTTTTGAAGAAGCATCCTGTTCCGGTCGCTCTGAGCCTTTTGGTTCGATGGCGTTCCTTCCTGCCTACCCCCAGCCCCGGTCAAGGCTGCGGCAGGACGGAAGCGAGGCGGGCGGATGAGGGAGTGAGAGAGGCAGAAATCAAGGTGGGAGGCGAGGCAAGGGCACGGCAGGCTTTCGAGGGCCGGGAGCCGGGCTTAGAGAGCGGACGCTGCTGTCCGTTTGGGCACGGAGGTGGCGGGAACGCCGCTGGCTCCTAAAGACTCCCTCCTCCCCTCTCCGGCAGTGGCGGGGGGAGCGGGCTGCAGGCAGGGCGGCGGCAGGGCGGGCCGGAGCTGGGGAAGCGCGCGGCAGGGGGTGACGCTGACGGCCGCTCAGGTATGCAGCCGGCAGGGACGCCGCCCTCTGGGACCGACAGTCACTCGCCTTCACGCCCCAGCTTTTGGGGGGGGGGGGGGGGGGGGGAACCAGCGCGCGCGAGCGGCCGCGTGTGGCGGGTGCGCGCGTGCGCGTGCGGGGCGGCCGGACCTGCTCGCGGGCCCGGACTGGGTCCCGGGGCTGCGGGTCCCATCGACGAGACCTGGTCTCCCCAGCACCAGGAGGGGAGGCCGGCTCTACCCACCTTGGGGGGGCGGGGGGAGCGGGGGGAGGGGGAGGGGAGCGCTGGC
>NW_028120511.1:52500-55000 GCF_965178545.1 Coloeus monedula
GCTGCGCGCCGCGCCGCGCCGCGCGCCCGGGAGCGCGCGGCCGGACGCCCGGCCGCTTCCCTCCCGGCAAACCCCTTCCCCACGGGCCCCCCCCCTCCCCTCGCGCGCCCGCGCGCGCGAGACGGAGAGAGACACGGGGGAAAGAGAGACGGAGAGAAGGCGACACAACCCCATCCCGGAGACGACAACCGAAAAGGAGCAACGGCGGTGACGGCCTCCGGGGCACCGCCGGGCGGCGCCAGACGGCCTCGGCGGGGAGAGAGAAGCGAGACGGCGCTCTTACGCCCGAGACGACCACAGAGAGGCGGGCGGGAAGGAGGAGGGGGTGACCCCCGTCCCCGGCGCTCGCGGCCTCGACGCGCGCGCGGCAGCACGGCACGGTACCCGCGCGGTACCCACCCGCAGACAGCCGCCCGCACGGGGGGAGCCCGGGGGCGAGGCCCGCGCCTCGCCTCCCTTCCTTCTCTCTGGCTCGGCCCTTTCCCACGGCGTTTTCACGCCGTCTCTCGCTCTCCCCGGCCGCCGCCGCCACACCCTGGCGGGGCCCCGGCAAGGACGAGCTCCGCCCCAGCGGCTCGCTCCGGGAGCGGGAAGCTACGGAGCGCTCCCCGAGTCTGCATTTAGGGGGACGAAGGCCCTTGGCGCGGCACGCGACGGACGGACGGACGGACGGACGGACGGACCGCGACGACGCCGACGACCGACCGGGCCCCGCAGGGAAAAAAAGGCCCCGAGAAACCGCCGAGGAAAAACGCTTCCCTCGCCGGCCCCCCGCCGCCTTCCCCCTCCGGGCACCGGCCGGACGCCGCCGCCGCCGCCGCCGCCGCCGCCGCCGCCGCCGCCGGCCGCGGACGACGGGCCTGCGAGGCAACCCCAGCCGCGCCGCCGGGGTGGCCCCCGGACGGCGATTGATCGTCAAGCGACGCTCAGACAGGCGTAGCCCCGGGAGGAACCCGGGGCCGCAAGTGCGTTCGAAGTGTCGATGATCAATGTGTCCTGCAATTCACATTAATTCTCGCAGCTAGCTGCGTTCTTCATCGACGCACGAGCCGAGTGATCCACCGCTAAGAGTTGTCTGGCTTTCGGCACCGGCTCCGCACGCGCGGAGGGGCCGGGACCGCTCACGTGGAGCAGACCCCTGTCTCTTTCGGCGAGGACGCCACGCTGGCGCGCGCGCGCCTCCCTTCGACCGTACGAGCACAACGACAAACGGAGGAGGAGGAGGGTGGAAAAAAAAGAAGAAACCCACGGAACGCTCCCAAGGTCGACAAAGGCGGGGGAGCCCGCGCTCCCGGCCCGCCTCCCCCCGCAAGGGGAGACGCCGCCTCGCGTGCCGGCCTTCGGAGGCGGCCCAGGCGCCCGGGCTCGGCCCGGCCTCCGCGCAGAGGGGCTGGCGCGGCGCGCGCCAGACCGCGGGGGGGCGTCGGATCCCGCCCGGCCTCGATCACGAGACGACACGCGCCCGCGGCCCACGGCGGGGGGTAACGGCCACCAGACCCCGCTGCTCACGCTCGGCTCCCTTCGCCGCTCCGCAGACTCGCGGAGCGCCGCCGCGTCACCGCGCAGCCGGCTTCTCCCCAGCGACCCCCGCAACGCCCGAGACGCACGCGGCGAACACCGCTCCGCCGGCGCGCCCCCCCCGCGGGACCGCGCCCGCCGGGAAGGCAAAGCGCCCGGCAAGCCCAGCTCCGCCGCCGGCACCGGAGGCGGACGCCGCCGGGAACCGAGCCGGCATCGCGAGCACCCGAGGCCCGCCGGACGGCGAGACCCACCGCCACCGCCGCCGCCCTCCCGGAACCGCCGCCGCCGCTTCGCACCTTCGGAGCCCCCTTCCGCGGGCACGCGCCCGGGCAAGAAGGCGTACGGCGCTGAGCCGGGGGAGCAACGCCCGCTCTCCTCGTTTCCACTCGGAGACCGGGCGGGGAAGCGCCCCCGCGGCCGCCCGCACCCCTTCGGCCCACGCGCGGCCGGGAAGGGCGACGGGGAAGCGACGGGCAGGGCCCGGGACGGGACCGCCGGCGGCGACAGCGGGCGCCTTCCGGCCGACCGTCCCCCAGGGGGACACTCACCGAGCGGCGACGCCGCCGCTCGGGCCCGGGGTCACCCGCACTCGCCGGCCTCCGGCGACGGAGGGACCGCCGAGCACTCAAGCCTCGGCGGGCAGGCGGTCGAGCGGCAACGGCCGGCGGCAACGGCGCCACCGGTGCGTCCAAGGAGAGAGAAGGCCGTCGAGGGGAGAGGCGCGGCAGCGCCAGGCGCGGCGCCGCGCGCACGAGCCTGCGGCAGCGGCCAAGGAGAGCGCAGCAGCGGGCCCTGGCGGCCGCACGACCCCGCAAAGCCGCGGGAGGGCGGAGAGCACGCGCCCTCCGCCACCGTCGCCCGCTTCGAAGCCAGCGGGCCGGCCCCCGCGGCCGACCGCGCCAACACGGTCCCTTTCTGCCGAGACCGGGCCGCGGAGAGGGGGGGGCAGGGCGCCCCTCCCCGGCACGGCCGCCCGCGC
>NW_028120511.1:60000-67500 GCF_965178545.1 Coloeus monedula
GCCGGGGGGAACGGCAAAGAAGCAGAAAAGAAAAAAAAAGGCACGACCGACAGCGCGTCACGTGACCCCGTGCTACCCACGGGGGCCGCGGGCCCGGGGGGCGAGGCCCGCGCCTCTCACTCCCCCCCAGCACACGCTCCCAAAACGACCTCTCGAACGCTTCCTTCCTTCCTTCCCATTTTGCGTTCGTGGCCCGCGCGCCTTCGTGCCGCGCTTCCCCCGTCGTGCCGCGGCGGCTTAAGGCCGCAAGGTGGGGGGGGGAAAAGAAAAAAAAAGAAGCGTAGGCCGGGGCGGGCACCCCCCACTGCAACCGCACAAGCCGGCACGCACGCCTGAAACCGTGGACCTTCTCACAACCCAGCCCCGCCGGCAACCACTACAGCCGGGACAGGCCAGACACCACGGGCCGCCCCAGCGTCGCGGCTCAGCCAACGCCGGCCGAAAACAAGGAAGGGCGAGGCGCCGCCGCCTCGCCAGCAGCATTCTCCCAGGGCTCTCTGTCGGGCTTCCGGTCCACTCTCGGCAGGCCGGCCACCGCAGGCCGGCCGCCGCCCCTGAGACATTCCCACCCGCTACGCGGGTTCCCCGGCTTAGGGCCGAGGAGGGGGGACAACTTCAACAACACAGCCGGCAAGGGGCGAGGCGCCGCCGCCCCGCCCCGCAGCAACATCGGGCGACTCCCGTCACCGAGCCCCTCGGCCAACCGGGCGAGGCCGAGGCAAGGCCGCGCGCCCCACCGAGCGTCCCCGTGGCACCACCGACACACCAAGCACAGGTCGGGAGCCGGGAACGGGGCGCCGCCACCTCGGCCAACTGGGCCCGTCATCCTCGGAGCTCTCAGGGAAGGGCCGGGGAAAGCCCTGTCGGACCTCCGCGAAACGGAGCACCCCCGGCCGCGGCCGCCCCACCGGCTGCCAGCCACCGCACTGGACTGACAGCCGAAAACCGAGCCCGCCCAGCGGGCGCCGGCTTAAGGCCGGGCAGGAAAGGAACGAGGCGCCGCCGCCTCGGCCACCACCGGATTTTCCCTGCGGCCCCCTCTGCGCAGAGTCGGCAGCCGCCAGGGTCGGAGGGGGGACACACTCACGGCTCTCTCCACCCCACCTAGGCTGCCAAGCAGCTCGCGGTTTTTCGGCCTTGCCCGTCACGGGGGCGGTGAAACCCGGATAAAGCCACGCGACTCGTATCCGGCTCGTTCGACACTCTTCGTTCATGGCAGCCGCACGCGCGGCCGCCGCTCTCGGCCTTCGACACAGGCACCGCCAGCCTGCGGGGACACGGCCCATCACCCGCTCCCATAATACGGACAGGCGAGTCCGAGGCCCCGGACGCCTCCAAGAGAACCAATCGTACTTGACCGGGGCGGTGCGCCGGCGCACGCCGCCTCCTACCATGACGCAACTGGAGGCAGCCAAAAACAGCGACCCCTTGGTGAACTTCCAGGACGGGTGGGGCAACACGTCTACCCGGCCCCTGCCGAACTTTGCCCAAGTCCCGCCGGAGCAGGGTAGACCTGTTCGCCCCGCGACCGGGCGACGCCGCGGCGGCCACGCCGGCGGCCTCGGGGCGCGGCCGGCCGCCGCGGCCGGGCCCGGATCCGGGTAGACCTGTCCTCCCGGGGCCGCCCCGGCGCCGGGTAGACCTGTTCGCCCCGCGACCGGGCGACGCCGCGGCGGCCTCGCCGGCGGCCTCGGGGCGCGGCCGGCCGCCGCGGCCGGGCCCGGATCCGGGTAGACCTGTCCTCCCGGGGCCGCCCCGGCGCCGGGTAGACCTGTTCGCCCCGCGACCGGGCGACGCCGCGGCGGCCTCGCCGGCGGCCTCGGGGCGCGGCCGGCCGCCGCGGCCGGGCCCGGATCCGGGTAGACCTGTCCTCCCGGGGCCGCCCCGGCGCCGGGTAGACCTGTTCGCCCCGCGACCGGGCGACGCCGCGGCGGCCTCGCCGGCGGCCTCGGGGCGCGGCTGGCCGCCGCGGCCGGGCCCGGATCCGGGTAGACCTGTCCTCCCGGGGCCGCCCCGGCGCCGGGTAGACCTGTTCGCCCCGCGACCGGGCGACGCCGCGGCGGCCTCGCCGGCGGCCTCGGGGCGCGGCTGGCCGCCGCGGCCGGGCCCGGATCCGGGTAGACCTGTCCTCCCGGGGCCGCCCCGGCGCCGGGTAGACCTGTTCGCCCCGCGACCGGGCGACGCCGCGGCGGCCTCGCCGGCGGCCTCGGGGCGCGGCCGGCCGCCGCGGCCGGGCCCGGATCCGGGTAGACCTGTCCTCCCGGGGCCGCCCCGGCGCCGGGTAGACCTGTTCGCCCCGCGACCGGGCGACGCCGCGGCGGCCACGCCGGCGGCCTCGGGGCGCGGCCGGCCGCCGCGGCCGGGCCCGGATCCGGGTAGACCTGTCCTCCCGGGGCCGCCCCGGCGCCGGGTAGACCTGTTCGCCCCGCGACCGGGCGACGCCGCGGCGGCCTCGGGGCCGGCGGCCTCGGGGCGCGGCTGGCCGCCGCGGCCGGGCCCGGATCCGGGTAGACCTGTCCTCCCGGGGCCGCCCCGGCGCCGGGTAGACCTGTTCGCCCCGCGACCGGGCGACGCCGCGGCGGCCACGCCGGCGGCCTCGGGGCGCGGCTGGCCGCCGCGGCCGGGCCCGGATCCGGGTAGACCTGTCCTCCCGGGGCCGCCCCGGCGCCGGGTAGACCTGTTCGCCCCGCGACCGGGCGACGCCGCGGCGGCCACGCCGGCGGCCTCGGGGCGCGGCCGGCCGCCGCGGCCGGGCCCGGATCCGGGTAGACCTGTCCTCCCGGGGCCGCCCCGGCGCCGGGTAGACCTGTTCGCCCCGCGACCGGGCGACGCCGCGGCGGCCACGCCGGCGGCCTCGGGGCGCGGCTGGCCGCCGCGGCCGGACCCGGATCCGGGTAGACCTGTCCTCCCGGGGCCGCCCCGGCGCCGGGTAGACCTGTTCGCCCCGCGACCGGGCGACGCCGCGGCGGCCACGCCGGCGGCCTCGGGGCGCGGCTGGCCGCCGCGGCCGGGCCCGGATCCGGGTAGACCTGTCCTCCCGGGGCCGCCCCGGCGCCGGGTAGACCTGTTCGCCCCGCGACCGGGCGACGCCGCGGCGGCCACGCCGGCGGCCTCGGGGCGCGGCTGGCCGCCGCGGCCGGGCCCGGATCCGGGTAGACCTGTCCTCCCGGGGCCGCCCCGGCGCCGGGTAGACCTGTTCGCCCGGCGACCGGGCGACGCCGCGGCGGCCTCGCCGGCGGCCTCGGGGCGCGGCTGGCCGCCGCGGCCGGGCCCCCGATCCGCGTATACTTGTTCGCCCTCTGGCCGGATGCCGCCGGGACGGTACGCTGACGGCTCCGGCAACAGCTGGTGGGCGCGGCCGACCCCGGAGTCAAGGCATCTTCCTGCCCTCCCAGAGCCGGGGGAACCCCACAGCCCCGGAACGCCCCGGAACCCGATGGCTCTAGCAGCCCTGGCCCGCCGGAGAACCCGGGTCAAGACCAATAAATATTTTCGACGAAAATCAGCCTTTAGTTTTTGAACGAGTACATCTTTCTTCTGCTAGGAACAAGAAAGTTTCCTGGGGGGAAAAAAATTTCTTTGCACATTTTATTTCGTTTTCTTGGGGGCCCACAGCACACCTGGCCACGCTCAGGAGGACCGTGTGCCCTTAGGTCGGCCAGCCCACACACGTTGACGCATCAAAACGGACTCCCCACCCCACCCCGGGCACCACGCCCAGCTCCACCAGAGCAGAGCGCCTCTAGGGAGACAGCGGGAGGGGGAAGCAGGTACATAGGGAGGAACAGGAAACGAAGCCGACGGCCGCCGGCGCGACTGGCCCCGCCCACCAGGAGGGGGCCGGGGCCGGGGCCGAGCCAGGCCGGGCGGCCGCCTTCGGAACGGTTCTTTCGGGACCCGCCGAGGTGCCCGGCCCCCGCCGCCGCCCCGGCGAGCCGCGGGGGAGCCGCGCCGTGGCGCTCCCGGCCGGCAGCGAGCCGGCGGCCTCCGGCGGGAGGAGCCCCGCCCGCCGGCGGGGTCCGGGGCCCGGGCCGGGGCCGGGCGGCCGCCTTCGGGCCGGTTCTTCCGGGGTCCGCCGAGGTGCCCGGCCCCCGCCGCCGCCCCGGCGAGCCGCGGGGGAGCCGCGCCGTGGCGCTCCAGGCCGGCAGCGAGCCGGCGGCCTCCGGCGGGAGGAGCCCCGCCCTCCGGCGGGGTCCGGGGCCCGGGCCGGGGCCGGGCGGCCGCCTTCGGGCCGGTTCTTCCGGGGTCCGCCGAGGTGCCCGGCCCCCGCCGCCGCCCCGGCGAGCCGCGGGGGAGCCGCGCCGTGGCGCTCCCGGCCGGCAGCGAGCCGGCGGCCTCCGGCGGGAGGAGCCCCGCCCTCCGGCGGGGTCCGGGACCCGGGCCGGGGCCGGGCGGCCGCCTTCGGGCCGGTTCTTCCGGGGTCCGCCGAGGTGCCCGGCCCCCGCCGCCGCCCCGGCGAGCCGCGGGGGAGCCGCGCCGTGGCGCTCCCGGCCGGCAGCGAGCCGGCGGCCTCCGGCGGGAGGAGCCCCGCCCTCCGGCGGGGTCCGGGACCCGGGCCGGGGCCGGGCGGCCGCCTTCGGGCCTGTTCTTCCGGGGTCCGCCGAGGTGCCCGGCCCCCGCCGCCGCCCCGGCGAGCCGCGGGGGAGCCGCGCCGTGGCGCTCCCGGCCGGCAGCGAGCCGGCGGCCTCCGGCGGGAGGAGCCCCGCCCGCCGGCGGGGTCCGGGGCCCGGGCCGGGGCCGGGCGGCCGCCTTCGGGCCGGTTCTTCCGGGGTCCGCCGAGGTGCCCGGCCCCCGCCGCCGCCCCGGCGAGCCGCGGGGGAGCCGCGCCGTGGCGCTCCCGGCCGGCAGCGAGCCGGCGGCCTCCGGCGGGAGGAGCCCCGCCCGCCGGCGGGGTCCGGGGCCCGGGCCGGGGCCGGGCGGCCGCCTTCGGGCCGGTTCTTCCGGGGTCCGCCGAGGTGCCCGGCCCCCGCCGCCGCCCCGGCGAGCCGCGGGGGAGCCGCGCCGTGGCGCTCCCGGCCGGCAGCGAGCCGGCGGCCTCCGGCGGGAGGAGCCCCGCCCGCCGGCGGGGTCCGGGGCCCGGGCCGGGGCCGGGCGGCCGCCTTCGGGCCGGTTCTTCCGGGGTCCGCCGAGGTGCCCGGCCCCCGCCGCCGCCCCGGCGAGCCGCGGGGGAGCCGCGCCGTGGCGCTCCCGGCCGGCAGCGAGCCGGCGGCCTCCGGCGGGAGGAGCCCCGCCCGCCGGCGGGGGCCGGGACCCGGGCCGGGGCCGGGCGGCCGCCTTCGGGCCGGTTCTTCCGGGGTCCGCCGAGGTGCCCGGCCCCCGCCGCCGCCCCGGCGAGCCGCGGGGGAGCCGCGCCGTGGCGCTCCCGGCCGGCAGCGAGCCGGCGGCCCTCGGCCCATGTTGACACGGAGAGGTAGGCAGACGCAGGGTCTATCAGACCCACTCACAGCCCCGCCGCCCCCCTCTCTTTTTGCCGCCGACGGCCACAGCTGCACGCACATAGACACAGACAGACACACACCGACACAGGCGACGCGCTCCCTCCCCCTCCCTCCCGTCGCCCTGTCTCTCGAGGCTTGGGGGCGCTCTTGCTCTCCACCATCAGCCTCCCTGGCGCCACCCTCAGACTTTTCCCGCCCCTGCCCAGGGTCCCATCAGCCAGTTCGGACGGCGGCGGCGGCGGCGGCGGCGGCGGCAGCAGCAGCAGCAGCAGCAGGGGGACGAGGACTTGGGTGCCGAGGCAGCCAGGGTGTTCGGCGAGCAGGCCAAAGTGGTGCAGAAGTAGGGCCAGCGACAGTCTGGAGGTGGTGGCGGGATGCTTGGCACTGTCTCTTTTTGAAGAAGCATCCTGTTCCGGTCGCTCTGAGCCTTTTGGTTCGATGGCGTTCCTTCCTGCCTACCCCCAGCCCCGGTCAAGGCTGCGGCAGGACGGAAGCGAGGCGGGCGGATGAGGGAGTGAGAGAGGCAGAAATCAAGGTGGGAGGCGAGGCAAGGGCACGGCAGGCTTTCGAGGGCCGGGAGCCGGGCTTAGAGAGCGGACGCTGCTGTCCGTTTGGGCACGGAGGTGGCGGGAACGCCGCTGGCTCCTAAAGACTCCCTCCTCCCCTCTCCGGCAGTGGCGGGGGGAGCGGGCTGCAGGCAGGGCGGCGGCAGGGCGGGCCGGAGCTGGGGAAGCGCGCGGCAGGGGGTGACGCTGACGGCCGCTCAGGTATGCAGCCGGCAGGGACGCCGCCCTCTGGGACCGACAGTCACTCGCCTTCACGCCCCAGCTTTTGGGGGGGGGGGGGGGGGGGAACCAGCGCGCGCGAGCGGCCGCGTGTGGCGGGTGCGCGCGTGCGCGTGCGGGGCGGCCGGACCTGCTCGCGGGCCCGGACTGGGTCCCGGGGCTGCGGGTCCCATCGACGAGACCTGGTCTCCCCAGCACCAGGAGGGGAGGCCGGCTCTACCCACCTTGGGGGGGCGGGGGAGCGGGGGGAGGGGGAGGGGAGCGCTGGCGGCAGGCCTCGAGCTCCAGGAGGAGAAATCTACACAGGAAACAAATCTACGGGCCGCTCACGCGACTACAGTTCCAAGTGGGGCCTGGAACGAGAGCTCTGCCCGCCGCTACACGGCAAAC
Source organism: Coloeus monedula (assembly GCF_965178545.1). NCBI lineage: Eukaryota > Metazoa > Chordata > Aves > Passeriformes > Corvidae > Coloeus > Coloeus monedula. Next base: position 66,614 of record NW_028120511.1, read on the forward strand.
CCATCGGGCCGGACGGGGAACACAGCTCTAGCCCGGGGCCAAACGGAAAAACCCCATCGGGCCGGACGGGGGAGGACAAGAGGTCTAGCCCGGCGCCGGGCGCCGGGCTGGGCAGGGCCAGGCGAGGACAGCAAACAGCTCTACCCCGGCGCTAAACGCCAAGCCGGCAGGGCCGGACGGGGGCAGCAGGTCTAGCCCGGCGCTAGGCGTCGGGCTGGGGCCGCCTGACGGGGACAGCAGGTCTAGCCCGGGAGCCGGGCGCGGCGAGGACGGCGAACAGCTCTACCCCGGCGCCAACTCGTCAGGCCGGCGGGGCCGAGCGGCGAAGGCAACAGGTCTACCCCGGCGCCGGGCGCCGGGCCGGGGCGCCGGGCGCGCCGAGGACGGCGAACAGGTCTACCCCGGCGCCAACTGGTCGGGCCGGCGGGGCCGAGCGGCGAAGGCAACAGGTCTACCCCGGCGCCAACTGGTCGGGCCGGCGGGGCCGAGCGGCGAAGGCAACAGGTCTACCCCGGCGCCGGGCGCCGGGCCGGGGCGCCGGGCGCGCCGAGGACGGCGAACAGCTCTACCCCGGCGCCAACTGGTCGGGCCGGCGGGGCCGAGCGGCGAAGGCAACAGGTCTACCCCGGCGCCAACTGGTCGGGCCGGCGGGGCCGAGCGGCGAAGGCAACAGGTCTACCCCGGCGCCAACTGGTCGGGCCGGCGGGGCCGAGCGGCGAAGGCAACAGGTCTACCCCGGCGCCGGGCGCCGGGCCGGGGCGCCGGGCGCGCCGAGGACGGCGAACAGCTCTACCCCGGCGCCAACTGGTCGGGCCGGCGGGGCCGAGCGGCGAAGGCAACAGGTCTACCCCGGCGCCAACTGGTCGGGCCGGCGGGGCCGAGCGGCG
>NW_028120511.1:80000-93354 GCF_965178545.1 Coloeus monedula
GCACCCACCACCGGCCGAGCTCCGCCACGGTTCCAGGCGGGCAGCGGGCAGACGGACGCGGGGCTGCTTTTCCACGGGCGGGACACGTCCCCGAGAGGCCCTGCCCGCGGCTTGGCGCCAACGAGCCTCCCCGACGCACCCGAGGCCGCCGACGCCGGCGGGCCGACTTCGCAGCAGCTTTCGCATCGGTCACAGCGGAGAAGCGCGGGGAGGGTGCCGCCACCCGACCCCGGCTGCGGACGAACCGCTCCCTTCGTTAAGCGAGACAACATCGGGACGGGACCACCGGGGGAGGGAGGCGCCACGGCCAGGCCGCGCTCCCGCCGCCCCAGGGAACCTTGCCGAGCGTGCGAGAAAGTGCCACCGACCATGCCCACGGGCCACCGGCTTTCGCCCGCCTCGCGGCGATCGGCTTCCCCCCGGAAAAGCCGGGGGGAACGGCAAAGAAGCAGAAAAGAAAAAAAAAGGCACGACCGACAGCGCGTCACGTGACCCCGTGCTACCCACGGGGGCCGCGGGCCCGGGGGGCGAGGCCCGCGCCTCTCACTCCCCCCCAGCACACGCTCCCAAAAACGACCTCTCGAACGCTTCCTTCCTTCCTTCCCATTTTGCGTTCGTGGCCCGCGCGCCTTCGTGCCGCGCTTCCCCCGTCGTGCCGCGGCGGCTTAAGGCCGCAAGGTGGGGGGGGAAAAAGAAAAAGAAAGAAGCGTAGGCCGGGGCGGGCACCCCCCACTGCAACCGCACAAGCCGGCACGCACGCCTGAAACCGTGGACCTTCTCACAACCCAGCCCGCCGGCAACCACTACAGCCGGGACAGGCCAGACACCACGGGCCGCCCCCAGCGTCGCGGCTCAGCCAACGCCGGCCGAAAACAAGGAAGGGCGAGGCGCCGCCGCCTCGCCAGCAGCATTCTCCCAGGGCTCTCTGTCGGGCTTCCGGTCCACTCTCGGCAGGCCGGCCACCGCAGGCCGGCCGCCGCCCCTGAGACATTCCCACCCGCTACGCGGGTTCCCCGGCTTAGGGCCGAGGAGGGGGGACAACTTCAACAACACAGCCGGCAAGGGGCGAGGCGCCGCCGCCCCGCCCCGCAGCAACATCGGGCGACTCCCGTCACCGAGCTCCTCGGCCAACCGGGCGAGGCCGAGGCAAGGCCGCGCGCCCCACCGAGCGTCCCCGTGGCACCACCGACACACCAAGCACAGGTCGGGAGCCGGGAACGGGGCGCCGCCACCTCGGCCAACTGGGCCCGTCATCCTCGGAGCTCTCAGGGAAGGGCCGGGGAAAGCCCTGTCGGACCTCCGCGAAACGGAGCACCCCCGGCCGCGGCCGCCCCACCGGCTGCCAGCCACCGCACTGGACTGACAGCCGAAAACCGAGCCCGCCCAGCGGGCGCCGGCTTAAGGCCGGGCAGGAAAGGAACGAGGCGCCGCCGCCTCGGCCACCACCGGATTTTCCCTGCGGCCCCCTCTGCGCAGAGTCGGCAGCCGCCAGGGTCGGAGGGGGGACACACTCACGGCTCTCTCCACCCCACCTAGGCTGCCAAGCAGCTCGCGGTTTTTCGGCTTTGCCCGTCACGGGGGCGGTGAAACCCGGATAAAGCCACGCGACTCGTATCCGGCTCGTTCGACACTCTTCGTTCGTGGCAGCCGCACGCGCGGCCGCCGCTCTCGGCCTTCGACACAGGCACCGCCAGCCTGCGGGGACACGGCCCATCACCCGCTCCCATAATACGGACAGGCGAGTCCGAGGCCCCGGACGCCTCCAAGAGAACCAATCGTACTTGACCGGGGCGGTGCGCCGGCGCACGCCGCCTCCTACCATGACGCAACTGGAGGCAGCCAAAAACAGCGACCCCTTGGTGAACTTCCAGGACGGGTGGGGCAACACGTCTACCCGGCCCCTGCCGAACTTTGCCCAAGTCCCGCCGGAGCAGGGTAGACCTGTTCGCCCCGCGACCGGGCGACGCCGCGGCGGCCACGCCGGCGGCCTCGGGGCGCGGCTGGCCGCCGCGGCCGGGCCCGGATCCGGGTAGACCTGTCCTCCCGGGGCCGCCCCGGCGCCGGGTAGACCTGTTCGCCCCGCGACCGGGCGACGCCGCGGCGGCCTCGCCGGCGGCCTCGGGGCGCGGCTGGCCGCCGCGGCCGGGCCCGGATCCGGGTAGACCTGTCCTCCCGGGGCCGCCCCGGCGCCGGGTAGACCTGTTCGCCCCGCGACCGGGCGACGCCGCGGCGGCCTCGCCGGCGGCCTCGGGGCGCGGCCGGCCGCCGCGGCCGGGCCCGGATCCGGGTAGACCTGTCCTCCCGGGGCCGCCCCGGCGCCGGGTAGACCTGTTCGCCCCGCGACCGGGCGACGCCGCGGCGGCCTCGCCGGCGGCCTCGGGGCGCGGCTGGCCGCCGCGGCCGGGCCCGGATCCGGGTAGACCTGTCCTCCCGGGGCCGCCCCGGCGCCGGGTAGACCTGTTCGCCCCGCGACCGGGCGACGCCGCGGCGGCCACGCCGGCGGCCTCGGGGCGCGGCTGGCCGCCGCGGCCGGGCCCGGATCCGGGTAGACCTGTCCTCCCGGGGCCGCCCCGGCGCCGGGTAGACCTGTTCGCCCCGCGACCGGGCGACGCCGCGGCGGCCTCGCCGGCGGCCTCGGGGCGCGGCCGGCCGCCGCGGCCGGGCCCGGATCCGGGTAGACCTGTCCTCCCGGGGCCGCCCCGGCGCCGGGTAGACCTGTTCGCCCCGCGACCGGGCGACGCCGCGGCGGCCTCGCCGGCGGCCTCGGGGCGCGGCCGGCCGCCGCGGCCGGGCCCGGATCCGGGTAGACCTGTCCTCCCGGGGCCGCCCCGGCGCCGGGTAGACCTGTTCGCCCCGCGACCGGGCGACGCCGCGGCGGCCTCGCCGGCGGCCTCGGGGCGCGGCCGGCCGCCGCGGCCGGGCCCGGATCCGGGTAGACCTGTCCTCCCGGGGCCGCCCCGGCGCCGGGTAGACCTGTTCGCCCCGCGACCGGGCGACGCCGCGGCGGCCTCGCCGGCGGCCTCGGGGCGCGGCTGGCCGCCGCGGCCGGGCCCGGATCCGGGTAGACCTGTCCTCCCGGGGCCGCCCCGGCGCCGGGTAGACCTGTTCGCCCCGCGACCGGGCGACGCCGCGGCGGCCTCGCCGGCGGCCTCGGGGCGCGGCTGGCCGCCGCGGCCGGGCCCGGATCCGGGTAGACCTGTCCTCCCGGGGCCGCCCCGGCGCCGGGTAGACCTGTTCGCCCCGCGACCGGGCGACGCCGCGGCGGCCTCGCCGGCGGCCTCGGGGCGCGGCTGGCCGCCGCGGCCGGGCCCGGATCCGGGTAGACCTGTCCTCCCGGGGCCGCCCCGGCGCCGGGTAGACCTGTTCGCCCCGCGACCGGGCGACGCCGCGGCGGCCTCGCCGGCGGCCTCGGGGCGCGGCTGGCCGCCGCGGCCGGGCCCGGATCCGGGTAGACCTGTCCTCCCGGGGCCGCCCCGGCGCCGGGTAGACCTGTTCGCCCCGCGACCGGGCGACGCCGCGGCGGCCTCGCCGGCGGCCTCGGGGCGCGGCTGGCCGCCGCGGCCGGGCCCGGATCCGGGTAGACCTGTCCTCCCGGGGCCGCCCCGGCGCCGGGTAGACCTGTTCGCCCCGCGACCGGGCGACGCCGCGGCGGCCTCGCCGGCGGCCTCGGGGCGCGGCTGGCCGCCGCGGCCGGGCCCGGATCCGGGTAGACCTGTCCTCCCGGGGCCGCCCCGGCGCCGGGTAGACCTGTTCGCCCCGCGACCGGGCGACGCCGCGGCGGCCTCGCCGGCGGCCTCGGGGCGCGGCTGGCCGCCGCGGCCGGGCCCGGATCCGGGTAGACCTGTCCTCCCGGGGCCGCCCCGGCGCCGGGTAGACCTGTTCGCCCCGCGACCGGGCGACGCCGCGGCGGCCACGCCGGCGGCCTCGGGGCGCGGCTGGCCGCCGCGGCCGGGCCCGGATCCGGGTAGACCTGTCCTCCCGGGGCCGCCCCGGCGCCGGGTAGACCTGTTCGCCCCGCGACCGGGCGACGCCGCGGCGGCCACGCCGGCGGCCTCGGGGCGCGGCTGGCCGCCGCGGCCGGGCCCGGATCCGGGTAGACCTGTCCTCCCGGGGCCGCCCCGGCGCCGGGTAGACCTGTTCGCCCCGCGACCGGGCGACGCCGCGGCGGCCTCGCCGGCGGCCTCGGGGCGCGGCTGGCCGCCGCGGCCGGGCCCGGATCCGGGTAGACCTGTCCTCCCGGGGCCGCCCCGGCGCCGGGTAGACCTGTTCGCCCCGCGACCGGGCGACGCCGCGGCGGCCACGCCGGCGGCCTCGGGGCGCGGCTGGCCGCCGCGGCCGGGCCCGGATCCGGGTAGACCTGTCCTCCCGGGGCCGCCCCGGCGCCGGGTAGACCTGTTCGCCCCGCGACCGGGCGACGCCGCGGCGGCCACGCCGGCGGCCTCGGGGCGCGGCTGGCCGCCGCGGCCGGGCCCGGATCCGGGTAGACCTGTCCTCCCGGGGCCGCCCCGGCGCCGGGTAGACCTGTTCGCCCGGCGACCGGGCGACGCCGCGGCGGCCTCGCCGGCGGCCTCGGGGCGCGGCTGGCCGCCGCGGCCGGGCCCCCGATCCGCGTATACTTGTTCGCCCTCTGGCCGGATGCCGCCGGGACGGTACGCTGACGGCTCCGGCAACAGCTGGTGGGCGCGGCCGACCCCGGAGTCAAGGCATCTTCCTGCCCTCCCAGAGCCGGGGGAACCCCACAGCCCCGGAACGCCCCGGAACCCGATGGCTCTAGCAGCCCTGGCCCGCCGGAGAACCCGGGTCAAGACCAATAAATATTTTCGACGAAAATCAACCTTTAGTTTTTGAACGAGTACATCTTTCTTCTGCTAGGAACAAGAAAGTTTCCTGGGGGGAAAAAAATTTCTTTGCACATTTTATTTCGTTTTCTTGGGGGCCCACAGCACACCTGGCCACGCTCAGGAGGACCGTGTGCCCTTAGGTCGGCCAGCCCACACACGTTGACGCATCAAAACGGACTCCCCACCCCACCCCGGGCACCACGCCCAGCTCCACCAGAGCAGAGCGCCTCTAGGGAGACAGCGGGAGGGGGAAGCAGGTACATAGGGAGGAACAGGAAACGAAGCCGACGGCCGCCGGCGCGACTGGCCCCGCCCACCAGGAGGGGGCCGGGGCCGGGGCCGAGCCAGGCCGGGCGGCCGCCTTCGGAACGGTTCTTTCGGGACCCGCCGAGGTGCCCGGCCCCCGCCGCCGCCCCGGCGAGCCGCGGGGGAGCCGCGCCGTGGCGCTCCAGGCCGGCAGCGAGCCGGCGGCCTCCGGCGGGAGGAGCCCCGCCCGCCGGCGGGGTCCGGGGCCCGGGCCGGGGCCGGGCGGCCGCCTTCGGGCCGGTTCTTCCGGGGTCCGCCGAGGTGCCCGGCCCCCGCCGCCGCCCCGGCGAGCCGCGGGGGAGCCGCGCCGTGGCGCTCCCGGCCGGCAGCGAGCCGGCGGCCTCCGGCGGGAGGAGCCCCGCCCTCCGGCGGGGGCCGGGGCCCGGGCCGGGGCCGGGCGGCCGCCTTCGGGCCGGTTCTTCCGGGGTCCGCCGAGGTGCCCGGCCCCCGCCGCCGCCCCGGCGAGCCGCGGGGGAGCCGCGCCGTGGCGCTCCCGGCCGGCAGCGAGCCGGCGGCCTCCGGCGGGAGGAGCCCCGCCCTCCGGCGGGGTCCGGGACCCGGGCCGGGGCCGGGCGGCCGCCTTCGGGCCGGTTCTTCCGGGGTCCGCCGAGGTGCCCGGCCCCCGCCGCCGCCCCGGCGAGCCGCGGGGGAGCCGCGCCGTGGCGCTCCCGGCCGGCAGCGAGCCGGCGGCCTCCGGCGGGAGGAGCCCCGCCCGCCGGCGGGGTCCGGGGCCCGGGCCGGGGCCGGGCGGCCGCCTTCGGGCCGGTTCTTCCGGGGTCCGCCGAGGTGCCCGGCCCCCGCCGCCGCCCCGGCGAGCCGCGGGGGAGCCGCGCCGTGGCGCTCCCGGCCGGCAGCGAGCCGGCGGCCTCCGGCGGGAGGAGCCCCGCCCGCCGGCGGGGTCCGGGGCCCGGGCCGGGGCCGGGCGGCCGCCTTCGGGCCGGTTCTTCCGGGGTCCGCCGAGGTGCCCGGCCCCCGCCGCCGCCCCGGCGAGCCGCGGGGGAGCCGCGCCGTGGCGCTCCCGGCCGGCAGCGAGCCGGCGGCCCTCGGCCCATGTTGACACGGAGAGGTAGGCAGACGCAGGGTCTATCAGACCCACTCACAGCCCCGCCGCCCCCCTCTCTTTTTGCCGCCGACGGCCACAGCTGCACGCACATAGACACAGACAGACACACACCGACACAGGCGACGCGCTCCCTCCCCCTCCCTCCCGTCGCCCTGTCTCTCGAGGCTTGGGGGCGCTCTTGCTCTCCACCATCAGCCTCCCTGGCGCCACCCTCAGACTTTTCCCGCCCCTGCCCAGGGTCCCATCAGCCAGTTCGGACGGCGGCGGCGGCGGCGGCGGCGGCGGCAGCAGCAGCAGCCGCAGCAGGGGGACGAGGACTTGGGTGCCGAGGCAGCCAGGGTGTTCGGCGAGCAGGCCAAAGTGGTGCAGAAGTAGGGCCAGCGACAGTCTGGAGGTGGTGGCGGGATGCTTGGCACTGTCTCTTTTTGAAGAAGCATCCTGTTCCGGTCGCTCTGAGCCTTTTGGTTCGATGGCGTTCCTTCCTGCCTACCCCCAGCCCCGGTCAAGGCTGCGGCAGGACGGAAGCGAGGCGGGCGGATGAGGGAGTGAGAGAGGCAGAAATCAAGGTGGGAGGCGAGGCAAGGGCACGGCAGGCTTTCGAGGGCCGGGAGCCGGGCTTAGAGAGCGGACGCTGCTGTCCGTTTGGGCACGGAGGTGGCGGGAACGCCGCTGGCTCCTAAAGACTCCCTCCTCCCCTCTCCGGCAGTGGCGGGGGGAGCGGGCTGCAGGCAGGGCGGCGGCAGGGCGGGCCGGAGCTGGGGAAGCGCGCGGCAGGGGGTGACGCTGACGGCCGCTCAGGTATGCAGCCGGCAGGGACGCCGCCCTCTGGGACCGACAGTCACTCGCCTTCACGCCCCAGCTTTTGGGGGGGGGGGGGGGGGGGAACCAGCGCGCGCGAGCGGCCGCGTGTGGCGGGTGCGCGCGTGCGCGTGCGGGGCGGCCGGACCTGCTCGCGGGCCCGGACTGGGTCCCGGGGCTGCGGGTCCCATCGACGAGACCTGGTCTCCCCAGCACCAGGAGGGGAGGCCGGCTCTACCCACCTTGGGGGGGCGGGGGGAGCGGGGGGAGGGGGAGGGGAGCGCTGGCGGCAGGCCTCGAGCTCCAGGAGGAGAAATCTACACAGGAAACAAATCTACGGGCCGCTCACGCGACTACAGTTCCAAGTGGGGCCTGGAACGAGAGCTCTGCCCGCCGCTACACGGCAAACCCATCGGGCCGGACGGGGAACACAGCTCTAGCCCGGGGCCAAACGGAAAAACCCCATCGGGCCGGACGGGGGAGGACAACAGGTCTAGCCCGGCGCCGGGCGCCGGGCTGGGCAGGGCCAGGCGAGGACAGCAAACAGCTCTACCCCGGCGCTAAACGCCAAGCCGGCAGGGCCGGACGGGGGCAGCAGGTCTAGCCCGGCGCTAGGCGTCGGGCTGGGGCCGCCTGACGGGGACAGCAGGTCTAGCCCGGGAGCCGGGCGCGGCGAGGACGGCGAACAGCTCTACCCCGGCGCCAACTGGTCGGGCCGGCGGGGCCGAGCGGCGAAGGCAACAGGTCTACCCCGGCGCCGGGAGCCGGGCCGGCGGGGCCGAGCGGCGAAGGCAACAGGTCTACCCCGGCGCCGGGCGCCGGGCCGGGGCGCCGGGCGCGCCGAGGACGGCGAACAGCTCTACCCCGGCGCCAACTGGTCGGGCCGGCGGGGCCGAGCGGCGAAGGCAACAGGTCTACCCCGGCGCCGGGAGCCGGGCCGGCGGGGCCGAGCGGCGAAGGCAACAGGTCTACCCCGGCGCCAACTGGTCGGGCCGGCGGGGCCGAGCGGCGAAGGCAACAGGTCTACCCCGGCGCCATCTCGTCGGGCCGGCGGGGCCGAGCGGCGAAGGCAACAGGTCTACCCCGGCGCCAACTGGTCGGGCCGGCGGGGCCGAGCGGCGAAGGCAACAGCTCTACCCCGGCGCCATCTCGTCGGGCCGGCGGGGCCGAGCGGCGAAGGCAACAGGTCTACCCCGGCGCCATCTCGTCGGGCCGGCGGGGCCGAGCGGCGAAGGCAACAGCTCTACCCCGGCGCCAACTGGTCGGGCCGGCGGGGCCGAGCGGCGAAGGCAACAGGTCTACCCCGGCGCCAACTGGTCGGGCCGGCGGGGCCGAGCGGCGAAGGCAACAGGTCTACCCCGGCGCCGGGAGCCGGGCCGGCGGGGCCGAGCGGCGAAGGCAACAGGTCTACCCCGGCGCCAACTGGTCGGGCCGGCGGGGCCGAGCGGCGAAGGCAACAGGTCTACCCCGGCGCCATCTCGTCGGGCCGGCGGGGCCGAGCGGCGAAGGCAACAGGTCTACCCCGGCGCCAACTGGTCGGGCCGGCGGGGCCGAGCGGCGAAGGCAACAGGTCTACCCCGGCGCCGGGAGCCGGGCCGGCGGGGCCGAGCGGCGAAGGCAACAGGTCTACCCCGGCGCCGGGCGCCGGGCCGGGGCGCCGGGCGCGCCGAGGACGGCGAACAGGTCTACCCCGGCGCCAACTGGTCGGGCCGGCGGGGCCGAGCGGCGAAGGCAACAGGTCTACCCCGGCGCCAACTGGTCGGGCCGGCGGGGCCGAGCGGCGAAGGCAACAGGTCTACCCCGGCGCCATCTCGTCGGGCCGGGCGCGGCGAGGACGGCGAAGGCAACAGGTGTACCCCGGCGCCAACTCGTCGGGCCGGCGGGGCCGAGCGGCGAAGGCAACAGCTCTACCCCGGCGCCAACTGGTCGGGCCGGCGGGGCCGAGCGGCGAAGGCAACAGGTCTACCCCGGCGCCGGGCGCCGGGCCGGGGCGCCGGGCGCGGCGAGGACGGCGAACAGCTCTACCCCGGCGCCAACTGGTCGGGCCGGCGGGGCCGAGCGGCGAAGGCAACAGGTCTACCCCGGCGCCGGGAGCCGGGCCGGCGGGGCCGAGCGGCGAAGGCAACAGGTCTACCCCGGCGCCAACTGGTCGGGCCGGCGGGGCCGAGCGGCGAAGGCAACAGGTCTACCCCGGCGCCGGGCGCCGGGCCGGGGCGCCGGGCGCGGCGAGGACGGCGAACAGCTCTACCCCGGCGCCAACTGGTCGGGCCGGCGGGGCCGAGCGGCGAAGGCAACAGGTCTACCCCGGCGCCGGGAGCCGGGCCGGCGGGGCCGAGCGGCGAAGGCAACAGGTCTACCCCGGCGCCAACTGGTCGGGCCGGCGGGGCCGAGCGGCGAAGGCAACAGGTCTACCCCGGCGCCATCTCGTCGGGCCGGCGGGGCCGAGCGGCGAAGGCAACAGGTCTACCCCGGCGCCAACTGGTCGGGCCGGCGGGGCCGAGCGGCGAAGGCAACAGGTCTACCCCGGCGCCGGGAGCCGGGCCGGCGGGGCCGAGCGGCGAAGGCAACAGGTCTACCCCGGCGCCGGGAGCCGGGCCGGGGCGCCGGGCGCGGCGAGGACGGCGAACAGCTCTACCCCGGCGCCAACTGGTCGGGCCGGCGGGGCCGAGCGGCGAAGGCAACAGGTCTACCCCGGCGCCGGGAGCCGGGCCGGCGGGGCCGAGCGGCGAAGGCAACAGCTCTACCCCGGCGCCAACTGGTCGGGCCGGCGGGGCCGAGCGGCGAAGGCAACAGGTCTACCCCGGCGCCATCTCGTCGGGCCGGCGGGGCCGAGCGGCGAAGGCAACAGGTCTACCCCGGCGCCAACTGGTCGGGCCGGCGGGGCCGAGCGGCGAAGGCAACAGCTCTACCCCGGCGCCATCTCGTCGGGCCGGCGGGGCCGAGCGGCGAAGGCAACAGGTCTACCCCGGCGCCATCTCGTCGGGCCGGCGGGGCCGAGCGGCGAAGGCAACAGCTCTACCCCGGCGCCAACTGGTCGGGCCGGCGGGGCCGAGCGGCGAAGGCAACAGGTCTACCCCGGCGCCAACTGGTCGGGCCGGCGGGGCCGAGCGGCGAAGGCAACAGGTCTACCCCGGCGCCGGGAGCCGGGCCGGCGGGGCCGAGCGGCGAAGGCAACAGGTCTACCCCGGCGCCAACTGGTCGGGCCGGCGGGGCCGAGCGGCGAAGGCAACAGGTCTACCCCGGCGCCATCTCGTCGGGCCGGCGGGGCCGAGCGGCGAAGGCAACAGGTCTACCCCGGCGCCAACTCGTCGGGCCGGCGGGGCCGAGCGGCGAAGGCAACAGGTCTACCCCGGCGCCGGGAGCCGGGCCGGCGGGGCCGAGCGGCGAAGGCAACAGGTCTACCCCGGCGCCGGGCGCCGGGCCGGGGCGCCGGGCGCGCCGAGGACGGCGAACAGGTCTACCCCGGCGCCAACTGGTCGGGCCGGCGGGGCCGAGCGGCGAAGGCAACAGGTCTACCCCGGCGCCAACTGGTCGGGCCGGCGGGGCCGAGCGGCGAAGGCAACAGGTCTACCCCGGCGCCATCTCGTCGGGCCGGGCGCGGCGAGGACGGCGAAGGCAACAGGTGTACCCCGGCGCCAACTGGTCGGGCCGGCGGGGCCGAGCGGCGAAGGCAACAGCTCTACCCCGGCGCCAACTGGTCGGGCCGGCGGGGCCGAGCGGCGAAGGCAACAGGTCTACCCCGGCGCCGGGCGCCGGGCCGGGGCGCCGGGCGCGGCGAGGACGGCGAACAGCTCTACCCCGGCGCCAACTGGTCGGGCCGGCGGGGCCGAGCGGCGAAGGCAACAGGTCTACCCCGGCGCCGGGAGCCGGGCCGGCGGGGCCGAGCGGCGAAGGCAACAGGTCTACCCCGGCGCCAACTGGTCGGGCCGGCGGGGCCGAGCGGCGAAGGCAACAGGTCTACCCCGGCGCCGGGCGCCGGGCCGGGGCGCCGGGCGCGGCGAGGACGGCGAACAGCTCTACCCCGGCGCCAACTGGTCGGGCCGGCGGGGCCGAGCGGCGAAGGCAACAGGTCTACCCCGGCGCCGGGAGCCGGGCCGGCGGGGCCGAGCGGCGAAGGCAACAGGTCTACCCCGGCGCCAACTGGTCGGGCCGGCGGGGCCGAGCGGCGAAGGCAACAGGTCTACCCCGGCGCCATCTCGTCGGGCCGGCGGGGCCGAGCGGCGAAGGCAACAGGTCTACCCCGGCGCCAACTGGTCGGGCCGGCGGGGCCGAGCGGCGAAGGCAACAGGTCTACCCCGGCGCCGGGAGCCGGGCCGGCGGGGCCGAGCGGCGAAGGCAACAGGTCTACCCCGGCGCCGGGAGCCGGGCCGGGGCGCCGGGCGCGGCGAGGACGGCGAACAGCTCTACCCCGGCGCCAACTGGTCGGGCCGGCGGGGCCGAGCGGCGAAGGCAACAGGTCTACCCCGGCGCCGGGAGCCGGGCCGGCGGGGCCGAGCGGCGAAGGCAACAGCTCTACCCCGGCGCCAACTGGTCGGGCCGGCGGGGCCGAGCGGCGAAGGCAACAGGTCTACCCCGGCGCCATCTCGTCGGGCCGGCGGGGCCGAGCGGCGAAGGCAACAGGTCTACCCCGGCGCCAACTGGTCGGGCCGGCGGGGCCGAGCGGCGAAGGCAACAGCTCTACCCCGGCGCCATCTCGTCGGGCCGGCGGGGCCGAGCGGCGAAGGCAACAGGTCTACCCCGGCGCCATCTCGTCGGGCCGGCGGGGCCGAGCGGCGAAGGCAACAGCTCTACCCCGGCGCCAACTGGTCGGGCCGGCGGGGCCGAGCGGCGAAGGCAACAGGTCTACCCCGGCGCCAACTGGTCGGGCCGGCGGGGCCGAGCGGCGAAGGCAACAGGTCTACCCCGGCGCCATCTCGTCGGGCCGGCGGGGCCGAGCGGCGAAGGCAACAGGTCTACCCCGGCGCCATCTCGTCGGGCCGGCGGGGCCGAGCGGCGAAGGCAACAGGTCTACCCCGGCGCCATCTCGTCGGGCCGGCGGGGCCGAGCGGCGAAGGCAACAGCTCTACCCCGGCGCCAACTGGTCGGGCCGGCGGGGCCGAGCGGCGAAGGCAACAGGTCTACCCCGGCGCCAACTGGTCGGGCCGGCGGGGCCGAGCGGCGAAGGCAACAGGTCTACCCCGGCGCCATCTCGTCGGGCCGGCGGGGCCGAGCGGCGAAGGCAACAGCTCTACCCCGGCGCCAACTGGTCGGGCCGGCGGGGCCGAGCGGCGAAGGCAACAGGTCTACCCCGGCGCCATCTCGTCGGGCCGGCGGGGCCGAGCGGCGAAGACAACAGGTCTACCCCGGCGCCAACTGGTCGGGCCGGCGGGGCCGAGCGGCGAAGGCAACAGGTCTACCCCGGCGCCGCTAAAACGCCGGGCGCCTAAGTCCGGCCGGGGAGAGTCGGTCTACCCGCCACCCGTCAGGAAGGGTGGGCAGGGGACGGGACACCACGCGCCTCCCCCCCCCCGCCACGCACCCCAAGCGCCGAGCATGACGGAGCCTACGGGCGTGGCGGGCGGCAGGGGCGACGACGCGCGGCTGCCCGGCGCCCCGGCCCCGCGGCGAGAGCACCAGGTCTACCCCGCCGCCCGGAGACGGCAGCGGACGGGCCCCCCCCTTGCACCGCGCGCGCGGTGAAGGGAGGCCCGCCGCCGCCGCCGCCTGGCGCGGCCAAGCCCCCACCCCGCGTATCGGGCACCGGGACCCGCGCGGGGGGGGAAGTCGAGGCCGCGGGGCCCGGCGGGGCCTCTCGCGCACGCGGCGCCCGGCCCTCACCCCCCCCCACCGGTGGGTGGTGGGGGGGGGGGGGGTTCCTGCCCGGCCCCCGGACTCCGCGTATCGGGCCTGGGGACCCGCGCGGAGGAGAGCGCGAAAGGCGGACCGCGCGAGCGGGGGCGCCCGCGCGCCCACGCAAACCGGGGCCCCCTGTCGGCCCCGGCCCGCCGCCGAGAGGCCTCGGAGGAGGAGGAGGAGGAGGAAAGGAGGAGGGCGTTTCGAAAGGAACGAGGAGGAAGGAGGCGCGCCGCGCCCGCGCGCGCCGGAGCGGCGGGGCCGGCCGCTCGCTCGCTCGCTCGCTCGAGCGACAAAAGCTTGTGTCGAGGGCTGATTCTCAATAGATCGCAGCGAGGGAGCTGCTCTGCTACGTACGAAACCCTGACCCAGAATCAGGTCGTCTACGAATGATTTAGCGCCGGGTGCCCCACGATCATGCGGTACGCGACGGGGGAGAGGCGGCGCCGCATCCGTCCGCCCCTCCGGTCCCGACCACGAGCGGCGCTCCGCACCGGGCCCGCCCGCGGACGGG